>NC_079212.1:144093464-144115964 GCF_029633865.1 Lampris incognitus | reverse complement strand
AGCACCACAGATGTGATGTTTGCTTTGAGAATGTTGATGGAGAGGTATAGAGGAGGCCAGAAGGAGTTGCATTGTGTCTTTGTGGATTTAGAGAAAGCTTATGACAGGGTGCCGAGAGAGGAGGTGTGGTATTGTATGAGGAAGTCGGGAGTTGCAGAGAGGTATGTAGGAGTGGTGCAGGATATGTATGAGGGCAGTGTGACAGTGGTGAGGAAAGTATTCACACCCCTTCACTTTCCCCACATTTTGTTGTGTTACAGCCTTATCCCAAAATGGATTAAATTCCTTTTTTTTCTCATCAATCTGCACACAATACCCCATAATGACAAAGTGAAAAAGGTTTTGTAGAATTTTTTGCAAATTTATTAAAAATAAAAATCTGAAATATTGCATGTACATAAGTATTCACATCCTTTGCTATGACACTCACAATTGAGCTCAGGTTCATCCTGTTTCCACTGATCATCCTTGAGATGTTTCTACATCTTGACTGGAGTCCACCTGTAGTAAATTCAATGGATGGGACATGATTTGGAAAGGCACACGCCTGTCTGTATAAGGTCCCACTGTTGACAGTGCATGTCAGAGCAGAAACCAAGCCATGAAGTCAAAGGAATTGTCTGTGGACCTCCGAGACAGGATTGTATCGAGGCACAGATCTGGGGAAGGGTACAAAAAAATCTCTACAGCTTTGAAGGTCCCGAAGAGCCCAGTGGTCTCCATCATTCGTAAATGGAAGAAGTTTGGATCCACCAGGACTCTTCCTAGAGCTGGCCGCCCAGCCAAACTGAACAATTGGGGGAGAAGGACCTTGGTCAGGGAGGTGACCAAGAACCCGATGGTCACTCTGACAGAGCTCCGGTGTTCCTCTGTGGAGATGGGAGAACCTTCCAGAAGGACAACCATCTCTGCAGCACTCCACCAATCAGGCCTTTATGGTAGAGTGGCTAGACGGAAGCCTCTGCTCAGTAAAAGGCACATGACAGCCTGCTTGGAGTTTGCCAGAAAGCACCTAAAGGACTCTCAGACCATGAGAAACAAGATTCTCTGGTCTGATGAAACCAAGATTGAACTCTTTGGCCTGAATGCAAAACGTCACGTCACGTCTGGAGGAAACCAGGCACCTCTCATCACCTTGCTAATACCATCCCTACAGTGAAGCATGGTGGTGGCAGCATCATGCTGTGGGGATGTTCTTCATTGGCAGGAACTGGGAGACTAGTCAGGATCGAGGGAAAGATGAATGGAGCAAAGTACAGAGAGATCCTTGATGAAAACCTGCTCCAGAGCGCTCAGGACCTCAGCCTGGGGCGAAGGTTTACCTTTCAACACGACAACGACCCTAAGCACACAGTCAAGACAACGAGGGAGTGGCTTCAGGACAAGTCTGTGAATGTCCTTGAGTGGCCCAGCCAGAGCCCAGACTTGAACCCCATTGAACATCTCTGGAAAGACCTGAAAATAGCTGTGCAGCGATGCTCCCCATCTAACCTTACAAACCTCGAGAGGATCTGCAGGGAAGAATGGGAGAAATACCCCAAATATAGGTGTGCCAAGCTTGTAGCTTCATACCCAAGAAGACTTGAGGCTGTAATCGCTGCCAAGGGTGCCTCAACCAAGTACTGAGCAAAGGGTGTGAATACTTATGTACATGCAATATTTCAGTTTTTTATTTTTAATAAATTTGCAAAAATTTCTACAAAACCTTTGTCATTATGGGGTATTGTGTGTAGATTGATGAGAACAAAAAGGGATTTAATCCATTTTGGAATAAGGCTGTAACATAATATTTCCCCGAGTTACCCCCCCCCCCCGAACAGGAGCCCTGACCGAGGCGCTAGTGCCGCCACCAGGACACATACCCACATCCGGCTTACCACCTGCAGACACGGCCAATTGTGTCTGTAGGGACGCCCGACCAAGCCGGAGGTAACACGGGGATTCGAACCAACGAGCCCTGTGTTGCTAGGCAACGGAATAGACCGCTACGCTACCCAGACAGTACCATTGTGAAACTCCAGCTGATATTTACGAGTCACCTTGTGCCTCAGGAATACAGAAATATTACACATAGCATATTTGATAACACTGGTGCCCTGCTCTTCCAATGAAGCTACGTGGGATTTGAACCCCAGACCCTGATGGCGTTAGCTCCTTGCTCTGCCTATGGACCGACCCAGTACCACATCCTCCTCTGAGTCTCATTTCGGGTCCATGCGTCACATTGTCTCCTGCAAGCGTCTTAACAGCCAGGTGACCTGCAGCATCTAGAATATCCCCTCAAAGCGTGGGAAGCTGCATAGCAACCGGTGACAATACCCTCCTTCAGTTTACCCACACCAGTCTCCGCTGGTTTCCCTAGCAACCACGGCTCTCGGTGTTGCAGCGCTGCTATTGGCTGAGCTGGACTGAGGCGTGAAACCGCTGACCTGTCGACCCAGTGCACAAAACAAACGTCCTTCTGACAGCTGACAAGCAGCATGCCACAACCCAATGTACCGCAACACAGTGTATCACTACACAATGTACCGCAACCCAATGTACACCAACCCCATGTACCGCAACACAATGTACCGCAACACAATGTACCACAACACAGTGTGTCACTACACAATGTACTGCAACCCAATGTACAACAACCCCATGTACCGCAACACAATGTACCGCAACACAATGTACCACAACCCAATCTACCGCAACACAATGTACCACAACACAATGTACTGCAACACAGTGTACTGCAACACAGTGTACCACAACACAATGTACCGCAACTCAATGTACCGCAACACAGTGTACCATAACATAATGTACCACAGTCCAATGTACTGCAACGCAACATACCACAACCCAATGTACCACAACCCAATGTATCACACGCAGTGTACTGCAACCCAATTTACCGCAACACAATGTGCCACAACACAATGTACCGCAACACAGTGTGTCACTACACAATGTACTGCAACCCAATGTACAACAACCCCATGTACCGCAACACAATGTACCGCAACACAATGTACCACAACCCAATCTACCACAACACAATGTACCACAACACAATGTACTGCAACACAGTGTACTGCAACACAGTGTACCACAACACAATGTACCGCAACTCAATGTACCGCAACACAGTGTACCGCAACACAATATACCATAACATAATGTACCACAGTCCAATGTACTGCAACGCAACATACCACAACCCAATGTACCACAACCCAATGTATCACACGCAGTGTACTGCAACCCAATTTACCGCAACACAATGTGCCACAACACAATGTGCCGCAACAGAATGTACCACAACCCAATCTACCGCAAGACAATGTACCGCAACACAATGTACCACAACACAATGTACCGCAACACAATCTACCGCAACACAACCCATCTGCATGTGATACATCTAAATGGACCAAGTGTGTCATGGAGAGCTGTACATTGTTTGTGTGTGTGTGTGTGTGCACGCGTGCGTGTGTGTGTTTGTGAATGGGGGGGAAACAATTTAGGCCGGTGTTCCAGCTGTTGATATCAAACGCATCCCTTCTAATATACTAATGAAACTCTGATCAAGCTCTTTCTCTCTCTCTCTCTCTCTCTCTCTCTCTCTCTCTCTCTCTCTCTCTCTCTCTCTCTCTCTCTCTCTCTCTCTTCCTCTTTCTCTCTCTCTCCCTCTCTCTCTCTCTCCTCCTCCTACTACTTTGCTACTTCAGAATGGTGGAAGATCTGGAAAGTGTTGGCAGTGTGTGGTGTTACAGAAATGTGCTTTGCTGTGTTGTGGATGAGGAGCTGATCTTGGGGAGTGTCCTGACATGAAACTATTGTTGAAAATCAAAAAATCTCTCTCTCTCGCTCTCTCTCTCTCGCACTCCCTCACTCCCTCTCACTCTCCCTTTCTCTCTCGCTCTCGCACTCTCTTTCTCTCACTCCCTCTCTCTCGCACTCCCTCGCTCCCTCTCACTCTCCCTCTCTCTCTCGCTCTCTCACTCTCTTTCTCTCACTCCCTCTCTCTCGCACTCCCTCGCTCCCTCTCACTCTCCCTCTCTCTCTCGCTCTCTCACTCTCTTTCTCTCACTCCCTCTCTCTCGCACTCCCTCGCTCCCTCTCACTCTCGCTCTCTCTCTCGCTCTCTCACTCTCTTTCTCTCACTCCCTCTCTCTCGCACTCCCTCGCTCCCTCTCACTCTCCCTCTCTCTCTCGCTCTCTCACTCTCTTTCTCTCACTCCCTCTCTCTCGCACTCCCTCGCTCCCTCTCACTCTCCCTCTCTCTCTCGCTCTCTCACTCTCTTTCTCTCACTCCCTCTCTCTCGCACTCCCTCGCTCCCTCTCACTCTCGCTCTCGCTCTCTCACTCTCTTTCTCTCACTCCTCTCTCTCGCACTCCCTCGCTCCCTCTCACACTCCCTCTCTCTCTCGCTCTCTCACTCTCTTTCTCTCACTCCCTCTCTCTCGCACTCCCTCGCTCCCTCTCACTCTCGCTCTCGCTCTCTCACTCTCTTTCTCTCACTCCTCTCTCTCGCACTCCCTCGCTCCCTCTCACACTCCCTCTCTCTCTCGCTCTCTCACTCTCTTTCTCTCACTCCCTCTCTCTCGCACTCCCTCGCTCCCTCTCACTCTCCCTCTCACTCTCTTTCTCTCACTCTCTCTCTCTTGCACTCCCTCGCTCCCTCTCCCTCTCCCTCTCCTTCTCGCTCTCTCACTCTCTTTCTCTCACTCCCTCTCTCTCGCACTCCCTCGCTCCCTCTCACTCTCCCTCTCTCTCTCGCTCTCTCACTCTCTTTCTCTCACTCCCCCTCTCTCGCGCTCCCTCTCACTCTCTCCCTCTCCCCCTCTCTCTCGCCCTCCCTCCCTCTCCCTCGCACTCCATCTCTCTGTCTCGCCCTCTCTCTCGCTCTCTCTCTTTTCACACTGGGGCATTAGGATACACCCATCCAGCTGAACATTTCACGACATATAAACGGACTGCATTTATACAGCGCTTTTCTAGTCTAACGACCACGCAAAGTGCTTTACAGTGGACATCGCACATTCGCACACATTCACACACACACATTCACACACACACATTCACACAAACATCCATACCTTGATGGCAGAGGCTGCCATGCAACCTGCTCATCAGGAGCAGTTAGGAGTTCAGTGTCTTGCTCAAGGACACTTCGACACGCTCTCTGGAGGAGCCGGTGATTGAACCCCGAATCTTCTTATGACTAGACGACCCGCTCTACCTCCTGAGCCGTGCCACCCCCAAAACCTTGCTTAAGATCCCATCTAACACACCAGCACGTGGCCCAGTCCCGATCCCGATCCTGAGCCTGAGCCCTCCAACCAAACCATCTCTGTAACAACAGCCAACCACCATTTCAACCATTTTCCTTCTAGGTGTAAAGAGAGAAAGTGTCACCTTTGGTTTTCAGCTGTGGATCTTTTTATCAAAAATTCAAAGTTATGGGGCATCCGGGTCATGTATTGCTCTACTCCGTCGCCTACCAACATGGGGATCGCCGGTTCGAATCCCTGTGTTACCCCTGTGTAGGCGTCCCTACAGACACAATTGGCCGTGTCTGCGGGTGGCAGGCCAGATGTGGGTATGTGTCCTGGTTGCTGCACTAGCGCCTCCTCTGGTCGGTCGGGGCGCCTGCTCGGGGGGTAGGGGGAACTGGGGGGAATAGCGTGATCCTCCCACGCGCTACATCCCCCTGGTGAAACTCCTCACTGTCGGGTGAAAAGAAGTGGCTGGTGGCTCCACGTATATGGGAGGAGACGTGGTAGTCTGCAGCCCTCCCCGGATCGGCAGAGGGGGTGGAGCAGGACGGCTCAGCAGAGTGGGGTAATTGGCCAAGTACAAATTGGAGAGAAAAAAGGGGGGAAAAGCCAAAAAAAAAAAATTTTTTTTTGCAGTTATTTTGACACGTCGGTCTTGCAGGAGGGCAGATTTGTTCTCCATTGTTGCTTTTGTTAACCGGGTCTGAAAGAAAAGACAGAACACATTTCTATCGATCACAGTTCCTCTCAAAACTAACAATCTGCCCATGGTGTGTGTGTGTGTGTGTGTGTGTGTGTGTGTGTGTGTGTGTGTGTGTGTGTGTGTGTGTGTGTGTGTGTGTGTGTGTGTGTGTGTGTGTGTTGCAGAAGAAGAGGAAGCAGGCAAGCCGAGATGCGGACTCCCTCAGTCTCTGCAGTCTGGACATCAATGTAAGTTCTCGCCGTCTCTGTTCTACCGTCCAGACAGATGTTTGGAACAGAACACAGGATGCTCGGCTACCAGTCAGAGTGACTGGGAGTCCAGGATAAGACAGAAAAAAAAACATCTGTCAGTGTTGGTGAACTAAAGACACCAGTAAATGAGTGATACACAGAAATTTGGAGAGCAAGCTAGCAGCTGGCCAAGTCCTGATGTAGATTCTGTGGGGGGGTTTTCTGTCTATTTTCTGGCCTTAGCTGCTCCGTTTAACTGCCACCTGAAAGAGAGGATCACCGTATATGTTGGTCTGCATTGGGCCTGGTCTAAATGCTGGTTGAGAGAACTTCATAAGTATTGTTCCCTGGAATGAGTTCCCTCCGTAGGGTGTCTGAGCTCAGCCTTAGAGATAGGGTGAGGAGCTCGGACATCCGGAGGGGGCTCGGAGTAGAGCCGCTACTCCTTTGCATCAAAGGGAGCCAGTTGAGGTGGTTCGGGCATCTGATTAGGATGCCTCCTGGGCACCTTCCTTTGGAGGTTTTTGGGGCACGTCCAACTGGGAGGAGACCCCGGGGTAGACCCAGAACTCGCTGGAGGGACTACATGTGCAATCTGGCCTGGGAACGCCTCAGGATCCCCCAGGAGGAGCTGGAGGGCGTTGCTGGGGAGAGGGACGCCTGGAGTGCCCTACTTAGCTTGCTGTCACCACGACCCGACCCCGGAGAAGCATCTGGAGATGAGATGAATGTTTCCAATGGAGAACTTTGCTGCTGCAGGCTTTGTTTATATTATTTGTTTGGCATTTTCCGCCTTATTTGACAGTGATGGTTGAGAGATGGGATGACATGAAGCAAAGGGCCCAGGCTCAGATCGAACCCAGGCCACTGTGGTAAGGACTCAGCCTTGGTATGAGGTCCTACCAGGTGAGTCGCCGGGGTGCCCCCACGCTGCAGGCTTTTAACGGGGTTAAATGTCACGTTCGTTTGTGTTCCTCAGTTTACTGTGGTCTCCGTTTGCTGTCTAAATCACTGTGAGATGTTTTGAGTATTATCTCAGGGCTTTCAACTCCAACCCTAAAGATTTTCTCTCTTTGTCTCCTTCATAATTTAAATCTAAAGTTCTCTGCCCTGAGAGAAAGTTTTTTGAAAGAGCCGACGATGATGATGGCTGCGACGACAATGATGATGGTGGTGGTGGTGGTGATGATGAGTGTTTGATGATGAAGTGGGAGAAGCTGGGGATATTGGTGCGCTGGGTTCTTAAGTATTTTTAGACACTTGAACACAATGGATGGTTGGGCACCATTGTCTGTTTACTGTCAGTCTGTAGACGGGGCCCCCTGTGGTGGGCGGGCTCTGGAGGTGTGGTGGGCGGGGCTGGTGGACACTGACTGACAGGTCAGGAAGGAGAAGGGCAGAGCATTGTATGAGGTGTTGGGTAATATTTTTAGCTGCTGAAACACAATGAGATGTTCGCAACCATTGTATCTAGATTTACTGTCACCCTCGCCCAAGAAGCAAACATACATCCCAGTTGTGACATAGAAGAACTTGGAAGGATTCCAGTCCTCAATGATTCATTGTTTGATTCCTGGAATTACGATTCAGTTGCCGAGCAACAAGACTCAGTTTATTGGCTGGCACTTAATTTGGGTTGTGGAAACAAAGTTTTATCATAAATCCCAACAGGAAGTACTGCTGACTACTGGGACCAGTTCATTTCAGCGGTAGATGGTGAAGGTGTTCAAAATGTTCTCGAGCCACAAATAGATCTTTGTGTTGCACGGAGCTTGGATTTGACGCCTGATTTTGTGAAAACTCTCCTCAGAATGGTCTGTTGTCATTTTTACAACCTGGTCCGTTGTAGTGTAACGTCTAGTAAATTGAATGATGAGAAAATGAATGTAGTTTTCTTAAAGATCCCATGAATTTAAAAATGTATTTTCGCCCTTGTTCCCTCTTTAAATCTATATCTATCTCCACTGCGTTCTGCACAGTGTGGTAGTGGGTAAACAAGGATCAGCTTTCATAGATCTTCACTTAGCAACCAGCTACCAATATGGGCAATGTTTTCAGAAAAGCATTAATTAATGTATTCCCCCATTGAGCTACACAATTTTTTATCATTTGTATCAATTTGACAATGTTTACTTTTACCTACACTAGGAATTTATGTATTGAAGGTTTATGTCGTGTCTATAAAATGTGGACATCTGGGTAGTGTAGCGGTCTATTCCGTTGCCTACCAACACGGGGATCGCCGGTTCAAAACCCCATGTTGCCTCCGGCTTGGTTGGGCGTCCCTACAGACACAATTGGCCATGTCTGGGGGGAGGGGAAATAGCATGATCCTCCCACGTGCTACGTCCCCCTGGTGAAACTCCTCAATGTCAGGTGAAAAGCAGTGGCTGGCGACTCCACATGTATCGGAGGAGGCATGTTGTAGTCTGCAGCCCTCCCCGGATCAGCAGAGGGGGTGGAGCAGCGACCGAGATGGCTCAGAAGAGTGGGATAACTGGCCAAATACAATTGGGGAGAAAAAAGAGGGAAACCCCCCCCCCAAAAAAAAAAGTGAACATACTTTAAGCTGCAAATAAAAACATAGCTTAAGTGTGGTGAGATGCATGTACCCTTCAACACACCAGTGGTTGGAAAAATTCACAATAAATATATAAATTCTTTAGTAACATCATCCTGCACTTACTTGTGGGCCCACACTAACAAAAATGTCCAGTGAATGAATGGATGGAGTGAGATGGAGAGAAGACAAGTGGTCTTCTGTCACCAAATATAAACCAGCCAATAGCATACTGACTTCCACATTCGTCTAAACAATGCCCAGCCATTCACGGCTGGGCATTGTTATTGTTATTGTTATTGTTATTAGACATTGATGCTGGGCATCAGTCTAATCAAACTCCCTCCCCATCGTCTAGATCCATGGTCCTCAATCAGGTCCTCAGGTGCCACCAGTGCAGCTGGTTTTCCGTTCTCCCGGGTGGCTCATGACATTCCACTGTTATTCCAGCTCAGTAAACCAATAGGAATGTGGGTCCCAGACCGGTCCGAAAACCTCCACCCAAGACCACCACAGACGACCCTTGGCATCAACGTTAGGACCCTGTAAGCCAGTGTTTCTCAACCCAGTCCTCAAGGAACCCCTATCCTGCATATTTTCTTTGCAACCCTGAATAGGTACCTGTTTCTAGTTATTCAACCAATCAGCAATTAATTTTGTCAGATGTTGCACACCTTGCATAATTAAGTGCTGCGAGATGATTGGTCGAGTAAGTACAAGCAGGACTACTAACTATGCATGGTTACAATGAAAATCTGCAGGATAGGGGGTTCCTTGAGGACTGGGTTGAGGAACACTGCTGTAAGCAACATGCCCAGTTAATAAGTTGGTATTTTTAACCCCCTGTACAGCTGCCAGCCGTCCATTAGTTTCTGGGTGTTTCCTTTACAACTTTAAACAGGATATCCACCGCTTTAACGAATCATAATAGAAGGCTGTGGCTCAGAGGAACCACCTCTCTTCACTTAACAATCCAGTGGTGGCAGACAAGTACCTGAGAATAATCTGATGGTAGGAAACTACAGTCTGCTTCCGTTTAGCTTACTTAATTGTGCTTACATTTAGATTAGGCTGGGTTAGTTTAGGTTTGGTGAGGTTATTTTTAGTTTAGTTAGCTTTAGTGTAGGCTATTTAGCTTAATTTAGCTCAGTTTAGTTAGGTTTAGTGTAGGCTATTTACCTTAATTTAGCTCAGTTTAGTTGGGTGTAGTGTAGGCTATTTACCTTAATCTAGTTCAATTTAGTTTAGTTAGGTTTAGTGCAGGCTACTTAGCTTAATTTAGCTCAGTTTAGTTAGGTTTAGTGTAGGCTATTTACCTTAATTTAGTTCACTTTAGTTAGGTTTAGTGCAGGCTACTTAGCTTAATTTAGCTCAGTTTAGTTGGGTGTAGTGTAGGCTATTTACCTTAATCTAGTTCAATTTAGTTTAGTTAGGTTTAGTGTAGGCTATTTAGCTTAATTTAGTTCAATTTAGTTTAGTCAGCTTTAGTGTAGGCTATTTAGCTTAATTTAGTTCAATTTAGTTAGGTTTAGTGTAGGCTACTTACCTTAATTTAGTTCAATTTAGTTAGGTTTAGTGTAGGCTACTTAGCTTAATTTAGTTCAATTTAGTTTAGTTAGCTTTAGTGTGGGCTACTTACCTTAATTTAGTTCACTTTAGTTAGGTTTAGTGCAGGTTATTTACCTTAATCTAGTTCAATTTAGTTTAGTTAGGTTTAGTGTAGGCTACTTACCTTAATTTATTTTAGTTAGGTTTAGTGTAGGCTATTTAGCTTAATTTAGTTCAATTTAGTTTAGTTAGCTTTAGTGTAGGTTACCTAGCTTAATTTAGTTTAGTTAGGTTTAGTGTAGGCTACTTACCTTAATTTAGTTCAATTTAGTTTAGTTAGGTTTAGTGTAGGCTACTTAGCTTAATTTAGTTCAATTTAGTTTAGTTAGGTTTAGTGTAGGCTACTTAGCTTAATTTAGTTCAATTTAGTTTAGTTAGGTTTAGTGTAGGCTACTTACCTTAATTTAGTTCAATTTAGTTTAGCTAGGTTTAGTTTAGGCTACTTAGCTTAATTTAGTTCAATTTAGTTAGGTTTAGTTTAATTTTGTGGCAAACATTTCAAATATATCGACTAATACGTACAAGTAAAGTGATTAAATGGGAAAAGTAGCAAGTGTAAATCCAGGCCCCCTCAGTTCACGTGAAGGGGTGTGGGGACGTGTGGCTTCAACATCACAGACAGAACGGAAAACAGAACCAGACAAAACAAATATACATTGTGAAAAATCAGCCCTCGGTCATATTTCTAATACCTTTCACTGTATGTGTGTTGGGTACAGCAGCAGACACGTGCTGGCTTGGCATATGTACTGGACAGGGAAAGGGTGGGGGTGGGGGCAGCTCACACAGCGGGTTGGCCTGATATTGCCAAAGGCCACACACACACACACACACACACACACACACACACACACACACACACACAGAGGTCAGCTGGAAAACTACTGGGAAGACAGAAGCTTGGCTGGCTGCAGGCTATTGTTTCTGTCCCTTCCTCTCCGCCTCTGATAAGAACACTGATTGTCATTGATTGTTGTCCAGCTCAGGGCGATAGACTCTACCAGCCCTGACCTGCTGTCTTTGTTGCCACTTTATCGAACAAAGTGATGAAACTGGGTCACGAGCTGTCACAACAACACTGTAAGGGTTAGCGGTTCCACTCCTTTGTGTTACTCAGCGGATCCAGCAGGGTGTGTGTGTGTGTGTGTGTGTGTGTGTGTGTGTATATATATACCCATTCCACTGGTATAGAGCATATTATTATTATATTGATGTTGATTTTGATATAGAGCAGGATAAGTGGTTTGGATAATGGACTATATCCATCCATTATCCAAATCGCTTATCCTGCTGCCAGGGGCGCCGGGATGCTGGAGCCTATCCCAGCAGTCATTGGGCAGCAGGCGGGGAGACACCCTGGACAGGCTGCCAGGCCATCACACAGGGCCCCCCCCCACCCCACACACACATACATACACACACATTCACACCTAGGGACAATTTAGTACGGCTGATTCACCTGACCTATACGTGTCTTTGGACTGTGGGAGGAAACCGGAGCACCCGGAAGAAACCCACACAGACACGGGGAGAACATGCAAACTCCACTCAGAGGATGACCCCCAAGGTTGGACTATCCCGGGGCTCGAACCCAGGACCTTCTTGCTGTGAGGCGACCGCGCTAACCGCTGCGCCACCGTGCCACCCATATAGGCCATAGGGTTAGTGGTTGTTTCAGGGAGGGCATCCAACGTGAAATTTAGCCAAATCGTTATGCAGATTGACAAGACTATACCGATTCGGTCAAGGCCCGGGTTAACAACGCCCGCCATCGGTGCTGTGCCCTCACAGGGTGCCGATGGAAACTATCAAATTCACTGTGGCGACCCCTGAGAAACAGGGGACAAGCTGAAAGAAGAAGAAGATATATATGCATAGAACAAACTTGTGAAAAATAGAAGAGATGTGTAGCGAGGAAGAGGTAGACTGATGAAGAGGAAGAAAGAAATGGAGAGGAGGGTTTTTACAGATTGCGAACCCACACCATTCATCCCTCCGTCTTCGTCCCCGGGGCCATGCGGCGACCTGCATCTCCTGTTTATGTTTGATTGGTTGAGTTAAAAAGCAGGTCAGAAGCTGCCACGTGGTCCAGGTCATGTGGTCATTATATTCTTTTGGTACGTGTTCTGTCTGAAGGCTTTTCATAATAACCACAATAATGTCGCGCTTTACTAATGCGTACTGCTAATCCACGTGTTGTAAATCAGAAATGATACGTTAGAACACATTAAAGATCCACCGTGATCCAGATCCAGACCAGTTTTATTGTGTAATATTGATGTCCAGAGTAATTTCTTCGTCTTCAGGGAGTATCATCTCATTTGTTGTAATTGTTTTAGCGCCCCCTCTCCCAACACAGACAACTCTCAGGAGGTTGAGTTAGGGCCTGTGTCCACCAAAGATTTTTTTTTCCTGGCTGAAAACTCTAGGTGCTCTTCTGAAACGGCCAGCTGGAAGCGCTCGAGAGTGCTTTGGAGGCATGGTGTTTTTCCAGCTCAGGTGGTTTGCTTGCTCTGATACGGAATATCCACGGACGTAACGGTTAGTTTACGTGTTGCAAGCACCTAATTTGGCAGGTAGTTCAAGTTATCAAAAAATAGGGCTACTGGATGTAAAAATGCTAGTCCCAACGGCATGCCTGCCCACTAACCACAGGGCCCAACCTCGACCCAGAGGCCCTCACCTGCCTCCAAACCCACACCATTCATCCCTCTCCATTTCTTTCACCCTCTTCATCGGTCTACCTCTTCCTCGCCACACATATCTTCTATTTGTCACCCCAAACCCAAGAGCGCACCTCATACACGGACCTGGGGTCCCCCAAAACCACAGATCCTTCCCGTACCTCTACTGGCGTGGCCCAGGAGCAGGAGCCCATGCCCCAGTAGGCCCGGGATCCCCCTGTCGCCACAGTGCCCAGCTCCCAGGACAACCACCATAGCCGCAGGAGACCCACCCAACTATAGGGACCTGGCATGGCCCGAAAGCCCTCCACATGCCCGAGACCAATGACATCATCCCGGATCAGGAATACTCATGTGTCGATGGAAGGTGCTAAGACGTCGATAAAAACAGCCCATATTTCTTTAAAGGAATCAAGCTGGTTTTTGGATAATGCCACTAGTCTTTCCATTGAGTTACGTTATGCTGATGGGTGTAACCATTGGGATGTGTTGAGATTGTTTCAGTTGAGTAGAACTGTTTTCTTGGCAACTGTTAAGGCCATCAAAATGGGTTGCTGGTGTTTGGGTGGTGTTTCCACCGAGGACAGATCTCCGAGAAGACAAACGGATGGACAAACTGGAATGCCATGGCCCAGGAGAGAGGAGGGTTTATGAACTGTGTTGGTCCAGAATGTCTGATTAGGTGGAGCAGAGCCGGATGGTGTGGAAGTAACTGCCCGTGGTACTGAGTATACAATGTGGGCAGGCGTCTTTGTCTAGGAATCCCGTTTTGAGCATTGGGTGTTGGGTGATATGTGCTCTATGTAAGAATTTCTACAGGATATGTTGCATTTTTCAATCGTAGGTCATAGAAAACGTGTTATTACAAATATACCTTCAGAGGGCGACACCGGTGGTGACAGCAAAAAGGTTTTTTTTTAAGCTAGCAATAGGAGTAAGGTCATTGTTCATCGAAGGTGGTTGAAGGGTGTTGGTAGTTAATTTGATTTTTACTTTTGGAGACTGCTGCAGTTGGAGATGTTGCGGAAAACCGTGGCCACCGATGTCATACCTCTGGCTTAATGTTGGGGATGATGAAAACGAATTGTTTTCAACAATGTCTTCCAGATGGGAGATGCCTTGTCGCGTCCAAGACTCGGAAGATTCATGTTTTGTTTTAACCTGAAAATCCAGGTTGCGCCAAATGGGAGAGAGTTTGTCTGGCGATGGAGTCTAACCTGAAAGTTTCTTGAATTATCACCAGGCTCTGGGAGTCATTGCGAAAAAGGGATTTTTAAAGCAATTGTGTTTCTTTATTGATGCAGAAAGAAATGGGATGTCAGATATTCATAATTCCTGACATTCAATTTGTTCTATCTCCAGTTTTCCACTACCCAAACTTCACCCTAAACTTAACTGACACCCAAATTTAAAGCTAAACTGCTATCTAAACTGAAAACTAAACTCGACAACTGTAACTGTAGTAGTTGTTGGTGCGGCATGAAAATCAGCTTTTTTACTAATGATGAGGATGAGGATACTCATCCTCATAACCGTGGAGTAACTTGATATGTACAACTTGAAACTTTTCACCCGTGTGCTGGTAGGTGCAGGTGAAAGTGTGTGGCCAGTTGTGTGCATGTGATGGACATTTAGCCATGGTAAATCTTGCAGGCGTTGCGAAAAATACGCCATTGTCAATAGCGCACGCCAACAAACAGGAAACTGGTACGACCGCTGCAGACGAAACCGGAAGTCAGTGGACTACAGTTATGCACAGAGCCCGTGTCTGCGGGCGGGAAGCCGGATGTGGGTTTGTGTCCTGCTCGCTGTACTAGCGCCTCCTCTGGTCGGTTGGGGTGCCTGTTCGGGGGGGGGGCTAGGGGGAATAGCGTGATCCTCTCATGCGCTACATCCCCCCGGTGAAACTCCTCACTGTCAGGTGAAAAGAAGCGGCTGGTGACTCCACATGTATGGGAGGAGGCATGTGGTAGTCTGCAGCCCCCCCCCTGGATCGGCAGAGGGGGGTGGAGCAGCGACCGGCACAGCTCGGAAGAGTGGGGTAATTGGCCGGATACAACTGGGGAGAAAAGGGGGGGGGGGTCCCAAAGAAAAGAAAAATAAACGGGCTGAATTTGTGTGGTCTGGTCCCAACATTATCAAGTGTTGACACCACTGTTAAATCCAGCTGAGCAGAAGAAGCTGAGCAGAGGAAGCTGAGCAGAGTTCAAACCTGCTTCACAGTCACAGTTCTGTATTCTGTCTCATCCCAGCGGGTTTCACATTTGGATTTAAACTTGCTGCCCCGGCCTGTTTGGCGTGGGCCACCGGTGTTTTTCGTAGAATCTATTTTATTTTTGCTGACGTTTATGCAGCGGGTGCTGTAAAGACGAGGCGAGGGGAGACCTCGAGGACAGAATGACAAACGGCAGAGGAGAGAGGACAGGAAACGGTGGTGAGACAGCGGCTTGAATCAAACCCTGGACATCCCATCATAACAACCTGTTTGTGTTCCACAGTGGCTTTGCTCTCCCCTGGTGGAAATAAAGGCCGGCAGACTTATCTAAACACGCCGCGTGTGACATTCCTGGAATTTAATGTCTTCCTTTGATTCAGCACGAAAACCAGAAACCCGCAGGTTGCTTTTCCCCAAGAAAACCCTCCATGGAGAAAGTGGCGATCTGTACATCGTGACGTCATGCCTGTGAAGCCGTCTGAAAACCTCTTGACCCCTGTACTGACGGGGCCGTGGCTGATAACTCCACCAGGGTCATTTGTGTTAGATGTAGATACAGTCATGTCAGTGTGAGGTCTTCTATGGACCTGGTTGTATGTACTTTTTTTTTTTTTGCACAGTTTTGGCAACTCCAAAACTGTGCAACAAGAGAAATGAACAACAATGATAGTAAAATGAAAATATGATGAAAATGCATTAAAAATACAATCTAAAAATAAGTTTAGAAAAACTATCCAGGTTATAACAAAAATAAATATAAAATAAATAAAAAAATATATAAAATAAGTAGAAATTTAATAATCATAATAATACTCGGAACAGCCCACATATTACGACGAGTACTGTCAATCAAGTGACATCTGCCCTATAGTGCCTCAGGTCCATAGTTTGGACCTGGCTCTACAGGATGTAAAACAGGAAACACGAAAGAAATGATAATAACAATAATCATAATAACAACAATCATTTATAATTAAATATCAGGTTGTATGTACTACAGGTCCATAGCCTGGAGAAAGGTGTTTTAACCGGCTTTAAGCAAGATACTTTGCTGAAAGGGCCTTTGTCCCTTTGAATGTTATGGATGGATGGATGTAATATCTACATAGCCATATGTGAATGTATGGATATGGATATGTGAATAGAGGTGAATCTGTATTATAATTTGTATAAATCTTATAAATTCAATTCAGATTATAAATTGTATAAATTCAATTTGTATTGAATTTGTATAGACTACAGCAACAAATGTCCTCATTCAGGACAGTGTGAAGAATCGATCTGTGTGTGTTTATGTCGTGGATAGACTAACAGACAGATAGACACAGGTAGATAACAGTTGAGATGAGCGATAGAGAATGGCAATGTAATCTATCTGTCTATGTGTGTCTGTCTGTCTATCTGTGTAAGATGGATGTGGGTTAACGGGTTACAGCTGAGTTTAGGATGTACGACGTAAACGACTATCATGATGGGAGAACCAAAAATTAAATGGAGTTGCTGTCAACACCAACAGCAACTTCGGAGATACGTCGCCTTGTGTCTCAACGCAGCTTTAGCAGCATACAATAAGATCACATGAAATGTCATCATTTCATCTCATCTCATCATCAGCCGCTTCTCCGGGGTCGGGTCGCGGTGGCAGCAAGCTAAGTAGGGCACTCCAGACGCCCCTCTCCCCAGCAACGCCCTCCGGCTCCTGGGGGATCCCAAGGTGTTCCCAGGCCAGATTTGACATGTAGTCCCTCCAGTGAGTTCTGGGTCTACCCCGGGGACTCCTCCCAGTTGGACGTGCCCCAAAAACCTCCAAAGGAAGGCGCCCAGGAGGCATCCTAATCCGATGCCCGAACCACCTCAACTGGCTCCCTTCGATGCAAAGGAGTAGTGGCTTTACTCCGAGCTCCCTCTGGATGTCCGAGTTCCTCACCCTATCTCTAAGGCTGAGCCCAGACACCCTACGGAGGAAACTCATTTCAGCCCCTTGTAGTATCTGTGATCTCACCCTTTCGGTCACTACCCAAAGCTCATGACCATAGGTGAGGGTTGGAATGATGATTGACTGGTAAATTGAGAGCTTTGCCTTCCGGCTCAGCTCCCTCTTCACCACAACAGTCTGGTACAATAATAATACATTTTATTTGTGGGCGCCTTTCAAAGCACTCAAGGACACCTTACAGAACACAGTAAAAAAAACAAACAAGCAGCACTGTATCAGACAGCATAAAATCAAAACAAAGCAGGGTAGACAATAAAAAGTTAACACAACAGATAAGTATAAAATCATCTGCACAAAACTCAATGAAGCATGGATCAGACTGAATATGCCAGTTTGAAAAGGTACGTTTTGAGATGGGATTTGAAGGTTGAAAGAGAGTCACTGTTGCGGATTTCTTGTGGGAGAGAGTTCCATAGGTGGAGGGGGGGCAGAATGACTGAAGGCTCTAGACCCCATGGTAGTCAAGCAGGCCGATGGCGTAGTGAGATGGAGAGCAGAAGAGGGTCTTGGAGGGGGAAGACCAAAGAGGATAGAATTACAGTAGTCAATACGGGATGTAACGTGGGTGTGAGTGAGTATGGCTGTGCTTTTAAGTGTAACTGATGGCTGAAGATGATTAATATTGCGTAGGTGGAAGTATGCAGACCGAGTAACATTGTTGATGTGAGCTTGAAAAGATAATGTGCTGCCCAGGATGACAACCAGACTCTTAACCTGAGGTGATGGAGGAACTATAGAGTTGTCAATAGTCAGAGAAAAACTATCAGGTTTGGCCAAAGTAGATTTATTGCCTACTAGGAGGACCTCAGTTTTATCACTATTAAGTTTGAGGAAGTGGTATGAAAACCAGGATTTAATTTCTAGTAAGCAGTCAGAAAGGGAGGTGGGCGGAAGAGTGGAGGTATGCTTGGCGGATAGATAAAGCTGTGTGTCATCTGTGTAGCAGTGAAATTGATGCCGCATTTCGTGAAAATGTGGTCAAGAGGTAGTAGGTAGATAATAAATAGGAGGGGTCCCAATACAGAGCCCTGGGGAACACTGGTAGTAACAGAAAAGGACTGTGATCTCAAATTTTTAAGTTGGACAAACTGAGTGTGGCCAGAGGGATATGATCTAAACCACTCAAGGGGGGTGCCAGTTATTCCAATTGAAGCTAAGGATGTTATGTGAGATGGTATCAAAGGCTGCACTCAGATCAAGGAGGACAAGCATGGTTAAGAGCCCAGAGTCGGCTGCCATCAACAGATCATTAGTGATTTTCACCAAGGCTGTCTCCGTAATGTGCATGGAGCGAAAACCAGACTGGAATTGTTCAAACAGATTGTCGTGTCAAGTGAGCGTGTATCTGAGATGCGACTGTTCTTTCAAGTGTTTTAGAAATAAATTTGAGATGGGGGGAAAATTATTCAAATCGTTGGGGTCTGCACCAGGTTTCTTGAGTATTGGGGTTATTGCAGCTGTTTTGAGAGATGAGGGAACAAGACCAGAGGTAAGGGAGGAAAGTGTGATATCAGTTATCAAAGAGGATAGAGAAGGTAGACCGGATTTTACTAAATGAGTAGGAAGGGGGTCTATCGGTCAGGTAGATGGTTTGGATTTGCGAATAAGACCAGAAATTTCAGCAACAGTTGGGAGTTTAAAACTAGACAGTGAAGCAGAGAGGAGGACCATAGAAGGGTGAATAAGATGAACTGTATGCAGTGTTATTCGACGAGGTCCATTGCTGAGGAATATTTTCAATTTTAGCTTTAAAAAAGTCACGAAGGTGTTACATTGAGCAACTGAATACAGGCGCACTGCAAGAGTGTTCGGTGGCTGTAAAATATTGTTTACCATGGTAAACAGGACTCTAGTGTTCCCTTCCCCTGATTTAATTAAATTTGCATAATTAGACGATTTAGCTGTGGACAGAGCCTCCTTATAATGAAGTATGTTGTCATCTGCATTACTGCTGATGCTGCATCAACTAAATGTCATATGAAACAGAGTTAAAATGCGTTTACTGTTTACTCTTTAATTATTGTAATGTGTTACTTCCAGTCGCCTCTCTGCCGTGTCTCCTCCATGCCGCAGAGACAGGGGGCAGGAGAGACTGGCTGTGGGATTTCACCACCCCAGGCCTCCCACAACATAATACCTCCAGACCTAGAAGCATGTTTCCCTGGCTCCGTCACGGTGCCGCCAACACCTCCGCCCCCCTCCCCGTTACGCAAGCAGGAGAAAGGGTCAAAGGTTGACGGTTGTGCTCCTCTGCCTTCAAACAAGGCAGAAAATGAAAACATAAAATGAAGGTTAATGAGTTTGTTGTGTGCTTACAGTCAGACAGACAGACAGTCAGACAGACAGACAGGATTAAAGCCAGCAGGTGGAAGTGTGTATGTGTGTGTGTGTGCACGTGCATGGTACTTCTGTATTGGTGTAACAGGAGTTCTTCCTGTATGTTCTGTCTCCCAGCCAATCAGCGTAAAGAAACGTGCCGTGTTTGGCGGACAGAGGAAGTGGAAAATAGAAAACTGGCAGCACATTAAGAACTTTGTCACTTGGGTGTGTATCTTTTACTGTTGGCCACTGAGTAGCTTCTCTGCAGCAGTTTGTGGTTGAGTGCCTTGCTGAAGAACACCTGGCTTTTACAGGCAGTAAGATGGACCACAGCCAAGAGGCTTTCTCTAGAGACAAAGACATTAGAAGAGGCAATGAGATGAACGAGGCGACCATCTCCCAGTCGTTCTGATGAGCACATCCAACACTCGTACATCTCAGTTTTCTGTGTGTGTGTGTGTGGATGTCTTCTCCTGGATCACCACCTTGCCATGGTGGAGAAGCTTGCGTACCAATGATCCCAAGAGCTATGCCGTCCGGAGCTCGCCTCCTGGTAGGGTCACCCAAAGCAGATAGGTCAAGGGGGAGGTTCCAGACGAAGCGTGATCCAATAAACGGAGTTGGATCAAGTGCAACTGGACTTGGTATATATACATGAAGACGTTTCGCCTCTCGTCCAAGAGGCGAAACGTCTTCACGTATCTATACCAAGTCCAGTTGCACTTGATTCAACTCCTTTGGATAACCATGACCTGGATGAATGAGAACATTCACAGACGCGATCCAACAAAGACCTCAACGGCGGAACTGGTGGAAGGTGTCTCCAGGTCACAACAGCAGTGAAGGTGGATGAAGGCTGCAACAGAGGGTGGACCCTAATCGTCTTGGTTCTCCATGCCGTTGGACTCTGGCCACGCCCTGCCAAGGACCGTGTGGTGGCTGCAGGCGCATCAGCCACTGCACGTAAAAAGCTGTCACGTGCTGGCGTCCTCCCATTATGTGGGTCCAGGATCGGCCTCTACACCCACGTGAAGACCCAGAAGGAGGACAGTCATACTCGATCCTGAGTGACCGCCAATGATGATGATGATGGTAGTGTGTGTGTGTGTGTTTGTGCGCCAACGACCTCTCTCTGACCTGATCCAATTCTCTAGTTTCACATTTCTCTTTACCATCGCCTGCTCTCTGTCTCCCTCTCTCTCTCTCTCTCTCTCTCTCTCTCTCTCTCTCTCTCTCTCTCTCTCTCTCTCTCTCTCTCTCTCTCTCTCTCTCTCTCTCACTCAGACACATACTCCCAATCACACTGCTGCTCCCAGTCACTATGGCCTCTAAATAAGTATAAAGGACATAAAGGGGTGTAGCTGTAGAGAACAGTGACGGTGGTGTCCATGTATAAAGGATATTAAGGGTTTGACTGAAAGTTGAGTCAGTTCATCTGGGCACAACGTTTATTGAGAGAAACATTTCGTCATCATCTAAGTGACCTCTTCAGTCTCAACTGACTGCAGGTAACCCCACCCTTATGAACAACACAGTGGCATAACGACCCAAACTAACGACCAGTTTCATATGCAAATATGGGTGTGACCATTAACTAGAGTTACAATGGTCATGTGTACTATTCACAGAGGACTGGGGAATACTAGCAATCACAGCGTTGTAAGATGGTGACAGATGTACTCTTTTTTTGGGGGGGATTTTTTTCTCCCTTTTTTCTCCTCAATTTTACTTGGCCAACTACCCCACTATTCCGAGCTGTCCCGGTCGCTGCTCCACCCCCCTCTGCTGATCCGGGGAGGGCTACAGACTACCACATGTCTCCTCCGATACATGTGGAGTCGCCAGTTGCTTCTTTTCACCTGACAGTGAGGAGTTTCACCAGCAAGACGTAGCACGTGGGAGGATCACACTAACTCCCCCCAGCCCCCCCAAACAGGCGCCCCGACCGACCAGAGGAGACACTAGTGCAGCGACCAGGACACCAAGCCGGAGGTAACACGGGGATTCGAACAGGCGGTCCCTTTGTTGGTAGGCAGCGGAATAGACCGCTACACTACCTGGAGGCCCCAACTACAGATGTACTCCCCCCCCCCCCCCAGTTTCAGGGATGGTCGTTCTCTCTTCACATAGATGGCCTCTTTGACTCCCCATTCAAACCAGCGTTCCTCCCTATCAAGGAGGTGCACATCCTCATCCTTGAAAGAGTGGCCACTGGCCTGTAGATGGTGTAGACTGTGGAGTCCTGGCCTGTAGATGGTGCAGACTGTGGAGTCCTGGCCTGTAGATGGTGCAGACTGTGGAGTCCTGGCCTGTAGATGGTGCAGACTGTGGAGTCCTGGCCTGTAGATGGTGTAGACTGTGGAGTCCTGGCCTGTAGATGGTGTAGACTGTGGAGTCCTGGCCTGTAGATGGTGCAGACTGTGGAGTCCTGGCCTGTAGATGGTGTAGACTGTGGAGTCCTGGCCTGTAGATGGTGCAGATGGTGTGGGCCACTTCAGGCTCACATCCGTTTTGTCAGGGCCAGAAGAAGACCATCAGTGCCGCATCATTGCCTAAAGTGGCCCACATCCGGATGCTGTCTGGGGTAGATTTCTCTCAATAAACGTTGTGTCCGGATGAACTGATTCGACCTTCTGTGGGTTCCTTACCCGGGGTACCGAGCATCAAGACAGATGTGAAGGGGTGTAGGTGTAGGACGGTGATGGGGGTGTTTTAGATAGTAGGACGGTGATGGGGGTGTTTAGACAGTTAAGTTGACTAATAGCGTGTCGTCTTTCTGCTCACCTCGGCTTTCGGTTCAGACTCGTACACCCCCACGTGATTTCACATCAAGATATGTAAATATATTATCTGTACTGCAGATAGCATCTAAACTGTGGCTACAGATGACTGTCAGCTGGTTTATGGCGGCGGTT
>NC_079212.1:144068464-144088464 GCF_029633865.1 Lampris incognitus | reverse complement strand
TGTGATGTAGTTGGACGGAGGAGGCGGAGAGAAACAGACCTGTTGACTCTGATTTTATGGGACTACAAACCAGGTGTAGCAGGACTACAAACCAGGTGTAGCAGGACTGGAAACCAGGTGTAGCAGGACTACAAACCAGGTGTGGCAGGACTGCAAACCAGGTGTAGCAGCCATTGTGGCCGGTGCGCCGTCAGCTCAGCAGTAAGCACTTCCCACCCTTGTAGAAATGGATCCTGGGACCAAAGCTACCACAGACAGTCTGATGTATTACAAACTACGTCACACTATAGGGGAACACCGTTGTACAGTCATATTGGTTGTCATGGAAACATCAGCATCACGTTTCAGTCTTCTTTTCCAACAAGTACGTGTTTGCTGCTGCACCAGTGTTCATCCTCCCCGGTCAGAACATCTGGACAGCGGTGTACGGCGACTGGAGAGTTTCCTCCAACCATGGTGAAGATGGGTGGTAGTGTTATGGAGCCTGACTCCACCACACACACATGGAGAACATAAATAACAACCCTTCCTTTCATATCTATCAAGCTAGAAAGTAGTATTTGATTTCTACGCCATTCCCACTAGTGTCTCATCTGGACCTCAAATAGCGCCCCCCCCCTCTCTCCTGACCCCCTGGCTTTGCTGTTAACCAGTCCTCCCGGTCCAGCCAGTACACAGCACACACGTGTTGATTCAGTGCCGAGTCCACCTCACGGTCAGGAAGCGTGCCCCAATATTTATGATTTGTAACCTGCGTTAGGGGCCTGACACCACCAGGCGGCGCCAGCGCACGACATGATCGATAATTCAGTTTAACAAGTAGTAGTTTGTCCTCGTACCTGACGTCGTTGCGCATTTATTACACAGGACAGCAGTAGCGCTGTCCGACACAGTCCACATACCCGCACCTGTTGCATTTATGCCTGTCGCAATGCCGCTGACTGTCTCCTGGTATCCATGGAAACGTTTCGCGTCACGCGCTGTGTCGTAAACAGTAGCGGGTGTTCTTTTTTATGAATGAGCGCGCGTAATGTAAACCAGTGGTTCTCAACCTTTTTGGGGTGCTGGACCCCCCTGCGTATTTTTGATCTACCCTGAGGACCCCTCCACCTGATCTTTGGGGAGGGGGGTTGCAATTTGATAGAAACAGTAGAAACTGCATTTTAAATTGCATTATAGCATTTATTCACTCTTTGGGGCAAAAATAAGAGCTTTCAGTTGTAACTTAGATATAGTTAACAAAACAGAATTCTTATGCAGTAACTTTCAGATATATGTAACAAAACAGAATATGTATTCAGTAACTTTCAGATATATGTAACAAAACAGAATATGTATTCAGTAACTTTCAGATATATGTAACAAAACAGAATATGTATTCAGTAACTTTCAGATATATGTAACAAAACAGAATTCTTATGCAGTAACTTTCAGATATATGTAACAAAACAGAATATGTATTCAGTAACTTTCAGATATATGTAACAACACAGACTATGTATTCAGTAACTTTCAGATATATGTAACAAAACAGAATATGTATTCAGTAACTTTCAGATATATGTAACAAAACAGAATATGTATTCAGTAACTTTCAGATATATGTAACAAAACAGAATATGTATTCAGTAACTTTCAGATATATGTAACAAAACAGAATATGTATTCAGTAACTTTCAGATATATGTAACAAAACAGAATATGTATTCAGTAACTTTCAGATATATGTAACAAAACAGAATATGTATTCAGTAACTTTCAGATATATGTAACAAAACAGAATATGTACTCAGTAACTTTCAGATATATGTAACAAAACAGAATATGTATTCAGTAACTTTCAGATATATGTAACAAAACAGAATATGTGTTCAGTAACTTTCAGATATGTGTAACAAAACAGATATGTATTCAGTAACTTTCAGATATATGTAACAAAACAGAATATGTATTCAGTAACTTTCAGATATATGTAACAAAACAGAATATGTATTCAGTAACTTTCAGATATATGTAACAACACAGAATATGTATTCAGTAACTTTCAGATATATGTAACAAAACAGAATATGTATTCAGTAACTTTCAGATATATGTAACAACACAGAATATGTATTCAGTAACTTTCAGATATATGTAACAAAACAGAATATGTATTCAGTAACTTTCAGATATATGTAACAAAATAGAATGTGTTCAGTAACTTTCAGATATATGTAACAAAACAGAATATGTATTCAGTAACTTTCAGATATATGTAACAACACAGAATATGTATTCAGTAACTTTCAGATATATGTAACAAAACAGAATATAACTTTTAACAATGCAAACGGGAGCGAGATCTCTTATTAAAATACAATAAATTACACTTGTGAAACAGATGTAATTAGAGAAAAAAGTCCTGTTACCCTTTATAGTTTAGGCAGATAAAGGTCTCAGTCACATTTGAGTAAAATAATCCTATTTCTATAAATGTCATAGGATCTTTTTTTTAAAGATATTTTATTTTCACGGACCCCTTGCAATTACACCACGGACCACTAGGGGTCCGCGGACCCCCGGTTGAGAAACACTGACGTAAACAACGCTCTCAAGCAAAACCATGGCAACGCTCGAACGCCTCGTCCCTTCAATCCAACTGTCCAATCACAGCCGAGCGACATAATGCGCGCGAGTCTGCGACATAAGAAAATGTGTCGTGTACACGACGGCCCTGGGAGACGCGAAAAGTGTCTCTCATGACGTCGACATTGTCGAGAGACGCCTGTCTGCTAGCCGACGTTTGGAGTATAAATTGGGCTTTATTCTCATCGACAACGAACAGCTCCGCCATGTTGGAGGACAGCTAGGCCTTAGCAACCACCGTTTACACCGGAAGTTCTCATTCTCAGCGCAGCAATTTACCTTTGTAAAATAACGAACCGCGCCAGCTGTTCTGTCCGAATCAAACCTCGAACCAGATTCCGTCACTCTGCCTGTTTGGAAAACGTTTAGCACCGCGCAGCGAGAGCAACACGCTAGCCTGTGGATCGGAGCCGCCGTCCTCCCAACATGGCGTACGTGTTGCCGTCACGTGATGTGTGACGTAATACGAGACTAACCCACGCTGAGCTGTGGGACACGATCACGTGGTTCCCATGCTGAGCGCAGCCAATGAAAATTAATAGGGTGAACGACGCACGTCACGACGGACGTTGTTTACGGTAGGCCGTTGCTACGCAGCGGCACGACACCGTGGCGCGACAGAGAGGTTAGACGCGCTTGCTACGCCACCCGCGGAAAACGAACATGTTCACTTTAGTGGGCCATCCTTTTATTCGTCTTTCCTACTGTAAACTACTAATAAGACACGTTAGCCCCTAGCTAACGGGTCTGACCCTTTAGCCGAGCGGTTAGTGATGTCGCCTTGTGGTGCAGCACACCCCCTATCGAATCCCGCACCGGGCAAGAAAATAACCGGTTACATTGGTGGGAACCGGAAGTGTGCAGATCCTCAGAAGTCTCTTCGGAGCGCGGGAATAACAAAGCGCGAAGACGCGCTTCCGGGAGAGGGTGACGACTGTAAACTACTAATAAGCCACGTTAGTCCCCTAGCTAACGGGTCTGACCCTTTAGCCGAGCGGTTAGTGACGTCGCCTTGTGGTGCAGTACACCCCGTATCGAATCCCGCACCGGGCAACAAAAGAACCGGCTCCACTACCGTTGGGTCTGCTGCTGGCTTGCTCTGCGCTAACGGGTGTGGATGCTGCCAACGTGCGGCGTCCAGTTTAGCGCCAACGTGAACTAGTGGCGAAATGACTAGTCGATTAATTGATTAGTCATTTTCGGTAGACGGTTGATCATTTGATTCATTCATCAAGTAAAAATGCCAATCATTTGCTGGTTGCCGTTTCATAAGATTTGCTGCCTTCCTCTGATTTACATCAGGGTTTTGTCTGCTGGTAAGACAAGTAAACGGCTTTAGGACGTTACTGTGGAAACTGAAGATGGACATTTATCAGTTTTTTTTTTACTAATAACTAATAAAGACCAACAAATTAATCGATTATGGGAGTAATCATCAGTTGCAGCCCTAAGGTGAACACGTTGTAGGCGGATGAAGCAGACTAAGCAGTTCCTTGTGACAGGCTCGTTAAGTGGATCACTCACGTGTTTAATGTGACGTTCAGGGACTCGTCTGCATATTGTTCTGCTGTCTGCAGCGCTGCATGGTAAACGGCTCAGACGGCGATGAAAGACAGTTGAGCATATTCATAAGACAGGATGAGCTGCTGTGTGTGTGTGTGTGTGTGTGTGTGTGTGAGAGAGAGAGAGAGAGAGAGGGGAGAGAGAGGGGGAGAGAGAGAGAGAGAGAGAGAGAGAGAGAGAGAGATCAAACAAAGTGGCATGAGTCAGTGGCTGACTAATATGTATCAGCACAGAGGAGGATGAGCAGGGGGTGGAGAGAGAGTGGTGGAGAAGTAGAGAAGCCCAGAGATACAGCTAGAGATGGAGAGATAGAGGAACAGAGAGAGAGACATGGAGAGAGAGAGAGAGGGGGAGAGAGAGAGAGAGAGAGAGAGAGAGAGAGAGAGAGAGAGAGAGAGAGAGAGAGAGAGAGAGAGAGAGAGAGAGAGAGAGAGAGAGAGAGAGAGAGAGATCAGTCTTAGATTCAGGGGAAATAGACTCTTCTGACTCACAGCTTCTTTCAGCCTATCATGTGTTCCACGCACACACACACACACACACACACACACACACACACCCAGACATTCACAGACACACACACACGCACACACACATACACACACAGACACACACACCCAGACATTCACAGACACACACACACACACACACACAAAGACACACACACATACGCAGCTCTGGGGTAGTGTTGTGTGTATCCCGTTGTGTACATGTGTATCCTGTTTGTGAGGCCCTGTAGGTCCTCTGTGACAGAGTTGTTGGTTGGGAGAAAGGGGTGTGAAGGAGAGGAAGACTACGGTAGGGGGAAAGTCAGAACAAGCGATGAAGAGAGAGGGAGATTTCTTGTATGAGACCCAAAGTGGCCCTGCCAGGACCCCCGGGGGTCCCCGACCCGCCCACTGAACACCGCCCTGCTGCCACTGCAGCAGGGCGGTGGGTGGCCAGCCGGGAAGTTACTCACACTTCCATCATGGAGACGTCTGGGCCAGACACACACACACACGCCTATACATACACACACACACACACACACACACACACACACACACACACAGGCATTTATACACATACACATTACATGCACACACACGTACACACACACACCTATACATACACACACAGGCATTTATACACATACACATTACATGCACACACACGTACACACACAAAGACACACACACACCTATACACACACACACAGGCATTTATACACATACACATTACATGCACACACACAAAGACACACACAAAGACACACACACACCTATACACACACACAGGCATTTATACACATACACATTACATGCACACACACAAAGACACACACAAAGACACACACACACCTATACACACACACAGGCATTTATACACACACATTACATGCACACACACACAAAGACACACACACACACACACACCTATACATACACACACAGGCATTTATACACATACACATTACATGCACACACACACCTATACATACACACACAGGCATTTATACACATTACATGCACACATATACATACACACACACACAAACATACACACACACACACCTATACATACACACACAGACATTTATACACATACACATTACATGCACACACATACATACACGCACACACACCTATATATACACACACAGACACATTAAAACAAACAAACAGACACCCGCACGCACACACATTTAAGCACATCAGTGTGTGGTAGTGCCCAGATTATGTAAGTTTTATTTTGAGACACACACCCACTCTGCCTTCCTATGCTGTGTTCTTGAGGAACCTCCTCCATTGTTTCTGCAGTGACTGAGTCATAAAGGTCGGAGGTCAGATGCTGGAGTCTCTTGTCATGTGTGACAGGTAGAACATAGTGTACCGACTCGCTGCTCCTGTACTGCTGCTGCAGTCACTTTTCCGCCCTTGTGTACTCACAGCAGGATGTTCACTCACGCTGTCTGCAGCACGCTGAGGAAGACCCACCCTGTCTGTCTGCAGCACGCTGAGGAAGACCCACCCTGTCTGTCTGTGCAGCACGCTGAGGAAGACTCACCCTGTCTGTCTGCAGCACGCTGAGGAAGACCCACCCTGTCTGTCTGCAGCACACTGAGGAAGACTCACCCTGTCTGTCTGCAGCACGCTGAGGAAGACTCACTCTGTCTGTCTGCAGCACACTGAGGAAGACTCACCCTGTCTGTCTGTGCAGCACACTGAGGAAGACTCACCCTGTCTGTCTGCAGCACACTGAGGAAGACTCACCCTGTCTGTCTGTGCAGCACGCTGAGGAAGACTCACTCTGTCTGTCTTTAGCATGCTGAGGAAGACTCACTCTGTCTGTCTGCAGCACACTGAGGAAGACTCACTCTGTCTGTCTGCAGCACGCTGAGGAAGACTCACTCTGTCTGTCTGCAGCACACTGAGGAAGACTCACTCTGTCTGTCTGCAGCACGCTGAGGAAGACTCACTCTGTCTGTCTGCAGCACGCTGAGGAAGACCCACCCTGTCTGTCTGCAGCACGCTGAGGAAGACCCACCCTGTCTGTCTGCAGCACACTGAGGAAGACTCACCCTGTCTGTCTGCAGCACGCTGAGGAAGACTCACCCTGTCTGTCTTTAGCATGCTGAGGAAGACTCACCCTGTCTGTCTGCAGCATGCTGAGGAAGACTCACTCTGTCTCTCTTTAGCACGCTGAGGAAGACTCACTCTCTGTCTGCAGCACGCTGAGGAAGACTCACTCTGTCTGCAGCACGCTGAGGAAGACTCACTCTGTCTTTCTGTAGCACGCTGAGGAAGACCCACCCTGTCTGTCTGCAGCACGCTGAGGAAGACTCACTCTGTCTGTCTTTAGCATGCTGAGGAAGACTCACCCTGTCTGTCTGCAGCACACTGAGGAAGACTCACTCTGTCTCGCTGCAGCATCCTGAGGAAGACTCACTCTGTCTGTCTTTAGCATGCTGAGGAAGACTCGCTCTCTGTCTGCAGCACACTGAGGAAGACTCACTCTGTCGACAGCACGCTGAGGAAGACTCACTCTGTCTTTCTGTAGCACGCTGAGGAAGACTCACTCTGTCTGTGCAGCACGCTGAGGAAGACTCACCCTGTCTGTCTGCAGCACGCTGAGGAAGACTCACTCTGTCTGTCTTTAGCACGCTGAGGAAGACCCACCCTGTCTGTCTGCAGCACACTGAGGAAGACTCACCCTGTCTGTCTGCAGCACGCTGAGGAAGACTCACTCTGTCTGTCTGCAGCACGCTGAAGAAGACTCACTCTGTCTGTCTGCAGCACGCTGAGGAAGACTCACTCTGTCTGTCTGCAGCACGCTGAAGAAGACTCACTCTGTCTGTCTGCAGCACACTGAGGAAGAGTCACTCTGTCTTTCTGTAGCACGCTGAGGAAGACTGTCTGTCTGCAGCATGCCGAAGAAGACTCACTCTGTCTGTGCACCACGCTGAGGAAGACTCACCCTGTCTGTCTGCAGCACGCTGAGGAAGACTCACTCTGTCTCGCTGCAGCACGCTGAAGAAGACTCACTCTGTCTCTCTTTAGCACGCTGAGGAAGACTCACTCTGTCTCTCTTTAGCACGCTGAAGAAGACTCACTCTGTCTCTCTTTAGCACGCTGAGGAAGACTCACTCTGTCTCGCTGCAGCACGCTGAGGAAGACTCACTCTGTCTGTCTGTAGCACGCTGAGGAAGACTCACTCTGTCTGTCTGCAGCACGCTGAGGAAGACTCACTCTGTCTGTCTGCAGCACGCTGAGGAAGACTCACTCTGTCTGTCTGCAGCACGCTGAGGAAGACCCACTCTGTCTGCAGCACGCTGAAGAAGACTCACCCTGTCTGTCTGCAGCACGCTGAGGAAGACTCACCCTGTCTGTCTGCAGCACGCTGAAGAAGACTCACCCTGTCTGTCTGCAGCATGCTGAGGAAGACTCACCCTGTCTGTCTGCAGCACGCTGAGGAAGACTCACTCTGTCTCGCTGCAGCATCCTGAGGAAGACTCACTCTGTCTGTCTTTAGCATGCTGAGGAAGACTCGCTCTCTGTCTGCAGCACACTGAGGAAGACTCGCTCTCTGTCTGCAGCACACTGAGGAAGACTCACTCTGTCGTTCTGTAGCACGCTGAGGAAGACTCACTCTGTCTGTGCAGCACGCTGAGGAAGACTCACCCTGTCTGTCTGCAGCACGCTGAGGAAGACTCACTCTGTCTGTCTTTAGCACGCTGAGGAAGACCCACCCTGTCTGTCTGCAGCACACTGAGGAAGACTCACCCTGTCTGTCTGCAGCACGCTGAGGAAGACTCACCCTGTCTGTCTGCAGCACGCTGAGGAAGACTCACTCTGTCTGTCTGCAGCACGCTGAAGAAGACTCACTCTGTCTGTCTGCAGCACGCTGAGGAAGACTCACTCTGTCTGTCTGCAGCACGCTGAAGAAGACTCACTCTGTCTGTCTGCAGCACACTGAGGAAGAGTCACTCTGTCTTTCTGTAGCACGCTGAGGAAGACTGTCTGTCTGCAGCATGCCGAAGAAGACTCACTCTGTCTGTGCACCACGCTGAGGAAGACTCACCCTGTCTGTCTGCAGCACGCTGAGGAAGACTCACTCTGTCTCGCTGCAGCATGCTGAGGAAGACTCACTCTGTCTCTCTTTAGCACGCTGAGGAAGACTCACTCTGTCTCGCTGCAGCACGCTGAGGAAGACTCACTCTGTCTGTCTGTAGCACGCTGAGGAAGACTCACTCTGTCTGTCTGCAGCACGCTGAGGAAGACTCACTCTGTCTGTCTGCAGCACGCTGAGGAAGACTCACTCTCTGTCTGCAGCATGCTGAAGAAGACCCACTCTGTCTGCAGCACGCTGAAGAAGACTCACCCTGTCTGTCTGCAGCACGCTGAGGAAGACTCACCCTGTCTGTCTGCAGCACGCTGAAGAAGACTCACCCTGTCTGTCTGCAGCATGCTGAGGAAGACTCACCCTGTCTGTCTGCAGCACGCTGAGGAAGACTCACTCTGTCTGTCTGTAGCACGCTGAGGAAGACTCACTCTGTCTGTCTGCAGCACGCTGAGGAAGACTCACTCTGTCTGTCTGCAGCACGCTGAGGAAGACTCACTCTCTGTCTGCAGCATGCTGAAGAAGACCCACTCTGTCTGCAGCATGCTGAAGAAGACCCACTCTGTCTGCAGCACGCTGAAGAAGACTCACTCTGTCTGTGCACCACGCTGAGGAAGACTCACTCTGTCTCTCTTTAGCACGCTGAGGAAGACTGTCTGCAGCACGCTGAAGAAGACTCACTCTGTCTGTGCAGCACGCTGACGAAGACTCACTCTGTCTGTCTGCAGCACGCTGAGGAAGACCCACTCTGTCTGTCTGTAGCACGCTGAGGAAGACTCACTCTCTGTCTGCAGCATGCTGAAGAAGACCCACTCTGTCTGCAGCACACTGACGAAGACCCACTCTGTCTGTCTGTAGCACGCTGAGGAAGACTGTCTGTCTGCAGCACGCTGAAGAAGACTCACTCTGTCTGTGCAGCACGCTGACGAAGACCCACTCTGTCTGTCTGTAGCACGCTGAGGAAGACTCACTCTGTCTGTCTGCAGCACGCTGAGGAAGACTCACTCTCTGTCTGCAGCATGCTGAAGAAGACCCACTCTGTCTGCAGCATGCTGAGGAAGACTCACTCTGTCTGCAGCATGCTGAGGAAGACCCACTCTGTCTGTCTGCAGCACGCTGACGAAGACCCACTCTGTCTGCAGCATGCTGAGGAAGACCCACTCTGTCTGTCTGTAGCACGCTGACGAAGACCCACTCTGTCTGCAGCATGCTGAGGAAGACCCACTCTGTCTGTCTGTAGCACGCTGACGAAGACCCACTCTGTCTTCTTACCACGACCTGAGTCATGATGACCTTCATCATACAGTACTTTATACTGTATCAACATGTCTGCTTACCTCGATTAAACTACCATGATGAAGACTCCAGCTATCCTTCATCACACTGAAGTGTTTAATACACGCATACCATGTGTATCAGTATGTACTGCGGTACTATGTTAGTACTGTTAGAGGTACTTTTGTCTGTGTACCATGTGTATCAGTATGTACTGCGGTACTATGTTAGTACTGTTAGAGGTACTGTTGTCTGTGTACCATGTGTATCAGTATGTACTTTGGTACTACGTTAGTACTGTTAGAGGTGCTGTGTACCATGTGTATCGGTAGGTACTGTGCTACCATGTTAGTACCGTTAGAGGTACTGTTGTCTGTGTACCATGTGTATCAGTATGTACTGTGGTACTATGCTAGTACTGTTAGGGGTGCTGTGTACCATGTGTATCGGTATGTACTGTGGCACTATGCTAGTACTGTTAGAGGTCCTGTGTACCATGTATACAAGTATGTACTGTGGTGCTATGTTAGTACTGTGTACCATGTCTATCAGTATGTACTGTGGTGCTATGTTAGTACTGTGTACCATGTCTATCAGTATGTACTCTGGTGCTATGTTAGTACTGTGTACCATGTGTATCAGTACATACTGTGGTATTATGCTAGTACTATTAGAGGTACTGTGTACCATGTGTATCAGTATGTACTGTGGTGCTATGTTAGTACTGTGTACCATGTCTATCAGTACATACTGTGGTGCTATGCTAGTACTATTAGAGGTACTGTGTACCATGTGTATCAGTATGTACTGTGGTGCTATGTTAGTACTGTGTACCATGTCTATCAGTACATACTGTGGTGCTATGCTAGTACTGTTGGAGGTACTGTGTACCATGTGTATCAGTACATACTGTGGTGCTATGTTAGTACTGTGTACCATGTGTATCAGTACGTACTGTGGTGCTATGTTAGTACTGTGTACCATGTGTATCAGTATGTACTGTGGTACTGTGCTAGTACTGTTAGAGGTACTGTGTACAATGTGTATCAGTACATACTGTGGTGCTATGTTAGTACTGTGTACCATGTGTATCGGTATGTACTGTGGTACATGCTCATCCAGAGAACAACAGTAAAATAAGCTCATATTCCTCAGTGTTTGTCCACCAGTAGTATGGAGGTCAAGGGTCAGAGCACCGATACCCTACTTTAAGATGGAACAAATACTTCTGTGACCCTTGAAATGATCACGGAAGACAGAAGTGACCGACCGAGGGACAGAAAGATAAAACGTTCTGTGACTCCACAGTAGAAGCTCTCGTTTTAAAACGTATTTTGTGACTCGAGCTTGTGTCACTTCGTTTGTGGATGACTCGGTTGTAAGCAGCTCGTGCTACGCCCGCCATGTGGCGGCCGGTGTTCGGACGGCTGGCGGCCGCGGTGACTCTGTCTGCCACATGTTGGTCTTTCACATGTTCTTCGCCGCGGATTGGGGTCGGGCGCCGACATGGCTCCTGTAGCTGTCGCTGCTTTGCTTGGCCACGGGGTTGTGGCTGCAGAAAAAACCAAACTTAAATGTCCCAGATCAACTTTTTTGGAAATCTGAAAGAATAAAGGGAGGTTTTTAAATCCATGTAGTTTTGTTTTTTTTACATTTACCAAATATAATTACATGAGTGAAACATCGAAGCGGGTCTGATGGCGTTGGCTGTCTATGTTACATTACATGCACGGGGACTGTGGAACAGCAAAGTCAAGGGTCCGAGTGTAAATCTCGAGGTTGACTGAGGGGCGTCCGGGTAGCGTGGCGGTCTATTCCGTTGCTTACCAACATGGGGATCGCCGGTTCGAGTCCCCGTGTTACCTCCAGCTTGGTCGGGCGTCCCTATGGACACAGTTGGCCATGTCTGCGGGTGGGAAGCCGGATGTGGGTGTGTGTCCTGGTCACTGCACCAGCGCCTCCTCTGGTCGGTCGGGGCGCCTGTTCGGGGGGGAGGGGGAACTAGGGGGAATATTGTGATCATCCCATGTACTACGTCCATCCATCCATTATCCAAACCGCTTATCCTGCTCTCAGGATTGCAGGGATGCTGGAGCCTATCCCAGCAGTCATTGCGCGGTAGGCAGGGAGACACCCTGGACAGACCACCAGACCATTACAAGGTCACCCAGACCTTTCCTTGGGCAAATAGCAGCGGGATTGTATCTACTACAGGTCTTTTTGGGGTCAGTGAATACATGGCTACTGTGATTTCCCCCTGGTGAAACTCCTCACTGTCAGGTGAAAAGAAGCGGCTGGCGACTCCACATGTATCGGAGGAGACATGTGGTGGTCTGCAGCCCTGTGGTGGTCTGCAGCCCTCCCCGCATCAGCAGAGGGGGTGGAGCGGTGACCGGGACGGCTCGGAAGAGTGGGGTAATTGGCCAGGTGCAATTGGAAGAAAAGGGGGGGGGGTCCAAAAAAGGGGTTGGTTGAATAACGTTCTACCTCTCTCCTCCTTTCCTGTCTGTTTCTCCTCCTCCTCTTTTTTAGGAGCCCAGCACCAAGCGAACCAAACCGGCGTCCAGAGTGGCCTCGTTGGCCGGCCTCCTGCCACCCGTCAAAACTGCACCACTGAAGAGGATCAGTCAAACACTGCAGGTAAACGCCGCACACAGCAACCCACATTCTACTACTACTGCTGCTACGTCCGGCTGCTCCCATTAGGGGTCACCACAGCGGATCCTCCGTTTCCTGTCCTCTGCATCGTCCTCTGTCACGCCAGCCACACCTGCGTGTCCTCCCTCACCACATCCATACACCTCCTCATTGACCCCCTGGGGAAACTCCTCACTGTCAGGTGAAAAGAGGCAGCTGGCGACTCCACATGTATGGGAGGAGGCATGTGGTAGTCTGCAGCCCTCCCCGGATCAGCAGAGGGGGTGGAGCAGAGACCGGCACGGCTCAGAAGAGTGGGGTTATTGGCCAAGTACAATTGGGGAGGAAAAGGGGGGAAAATTAGATAATATTTGGCACGGGCCAATCATGTCATAGTTAGAATCCGATCCCGATCCACAAGGGAGTCCCAGTTACAGTGACCAGAGGAGAAAGTTGTCTAAATCCATATCACTGCTGTTATGATAGCATGTCAGCGTGATGTCATGGGCCTCGGTTATCACATGTATGTTATATGTGTCATGGCTCTCGTATGAACGAGTCAGACAGACAAACATTGTTCTGCTCCCCCCAACATGTGGCCTTCTGGCTTACGTGTCTGTCTTCCGCTCGCTCGGTCAGCTCTGTTTCTCCAGTCTGGTCATCCTGATGGTTATCTGCGTGGCTCGTCTGATCCTCATTCATCTCATGAGGTCAACGTCCCGTCCAGATTCCCTCCAGCAGGACACTCCTGAAGCAAACCCCCTGTCCTGATTCCCTCCAGTGGGACACTCATGAGGCCAACCTCCTGTCCTGATTCCCTCCAGCGGGACTCTCATGAAGCCAACGTCCCATCCTGATTCCCTCCAGCGGGACACTCCTGAGGCCAACCTCCTGTCCTGATTCCCTCCAGCGGGACTCTCATGAAGCCAACCCCCTGTCCTGATTCCCTCCAGCAGGACTCTCATGAAGCCAACGTCCCGTCCTGATTCCCTCCAGCAGGACACTCCTGAGGCCAACGTCCCATCCTGATTCCCTCCAGCGGGACACTCCTGAGGCCAACCTCCTGTCCTGATTCCCTCCAGCGGGACTCTCATGAAGCCAACCCCCTGTCCTGATTCCCTCCAGCAGGACTCTCATGAAGCCAACGTCCCATCCTGATTCCCTCCAGCAGGACACTCCTGAGGCCAACGTCCCGTCCTGATTCCCTCCTGCGGGACACTTCTGAGGCCAACCTCCTGTCCTGATTCCCTCCAGTGGGACTCTCATGAAGCCAACCCCCTGTCCTAATTCCCTCCAGCGGGACACTCATGAGGCCAACCTCCTGTCCTGATTCCCTCCATCGGGACTCTCATGAAGCCAACATCCCATCCTGATTCCCTCCAGCAGGACACTCCTGAGGCCAACCTCCTGTCCTGATTCCCTCCATCGGGACTCTCATGAAGCCAACCCCCTGTCCTGATTCCCTCCAGCGGGACTCTCATGAAGCCAACACCCTGTCCTGATTTCCTCCAGCGGGACTCTCATGAAGCCAACCCCCTGTCCTGATTCCCTCCAGCGAGACACTCATGAGGCCAACCTCCCATCCTGATTTCCTCCAGCAGGACACTCCTGAGGCTAATGTCCTGTCCTGATTCCCTCCAGCGGGACACTCCTTGTGGCCAACGTCCCATCCTGATTCCCTCCAGTGGGGCACTCATGAGGCCAAAGTCCCGTCCTGATTCCCTCCAGTGGGACACTCATGAGGCCTAGGTCCCGTCCTGAATCCCTCCAGCAGGACACTCCTGAGGCCAACGTCCCGTCCTGATTCCCTCCAGTGGGACACTCCTGAAGCCAACGTCCCTTCCTGATTCCCTCCAGCAGGACACTCATGAGGCCAATGTCCCGTCCTGATTCCCTCCTGCAGGAAACTCCAGAAAACCCTACCAATGACACACATGCATGAAAAGTTGGTGTAATGAAATGTCCTCCCTAATTACGCACTGCCTGACCTTTCCAAAACTTTAGTATTCATATCAGTGAAGGTGCAGTTTATCATCACCATTGCCATCATCATCATCATCATCAAGGAGACCAAATACAAATTTTCCAGTCACGAATGTTGATCCAAAATAGCTGAATGGGTGGTGTGTGTGTGTGTGTGTGTGTGTGTGTGTGTGTGTGTGTGTGTGTGTACTTGGTCAGTTATGTAAGAGGAGACAGAGTGTTGTTCCACGTTAACTCTGATTCAGCCCCAACAGAGAATATAAAAACTGCTGCAGTGAAGCTGGCACTGCAGCTCCTCTGACATCCTCCTTCAGTCCCTTTCCGCTTTAGAGAAGCAGAAGAAATTAAATTCGAATGAAGGAACAGGGAGCAGGAAATGAGTGTTTTGGAAATAAAGTTGCCTCTTAACCTTTCTAAAAATGTAACAAAACAAAAACAAAAGGATTTTGGCGGTTACGTAATGTTCTTCTCTTGACTATCAGCAAATGATGTCATATGTTAGAAATTACTCACAGGGGCGTCCAGGTAGCGTAGCGGTCTATTCCGTTGCCTACCAACATGAGGATCGCCAGTTCGAATCCCCGTGTTACCTCCGGCTTGGTCGGGCGTCCCTACAGACACAATTGGGCGGGTCTGCATGTGGGAAGCTGGATGTGGGTGTGTGTCCTGGTCGCTGCACTAGCGCCTCCTCTGGTCGGTCGGGGTGCCTGTTCGGGGGGGAAGGGGGAACTGGGGGGGAATAGCGTGATCCTTCCACGCGCTACGTCCCCCTGGTGAAACTCCTCACTGTCAGGTGAAAAGAAGCGGCTGGCGACTCCACATGTATGGGAGGAGGCATGTGGTAGTCTGCAGCCCTCCCCGGATCAGCAGAGGGGGTGGAGCAGCGACCGGGGCAGCTCGGAAGAGTGGTGTAATTGGCCAAGTACAACTGGGGAGAAAAAGGGGGAAATCCCAAAAAAAGAAAATTACTCACACACACATACAATTGTAAAACACACAGTCATACATATAATGGAGGCTATTGTCAAATTTATGTAAAAATAAGTCAGGTGGAGAAAGGAAGGAAGGAAAAGTGAGTCATAAAACTTACAAAGTGTGTGTGTGTCTCTCTCTCTCTCTCTCCAGCGTTCTATCAGTTTTCGGAATGATAGCCGGACGGAGATCCTTCCATCTTCCCGCCCCTGGACACGCCCCTCTGCAACAACACAGACACGCCCCGCGGCCGCCGGGACACGCCCCTCGACCGCGGCCTCGGCGACCAAACGGCGCGACAGCAAGCTGTGGAGCGAGACGTTTGACGTGAGACTGGACGCGACACAGCCCCTGTCTGCTAAAGAGATCAAACGGCAGGAGGTGAGAGAGAATGAGAGAGAGAGCAAGTCAGAGAGAGAGAGTCAGACAGAAACAGAAAGAGAGCGAGAGAGTCAGAGAGAATGAGAGAGAGAGAGTCAGACAGAGACAGAAAGAAAGTCAGAGAGCGAGAGAGTCAGAGAGAATGACAGAGAGTGCGAGTCAGAGAGAGAGTCAGACAGAGACAGAAAGAGTCAGAGAGAGAGTCAGACAGACAGAAAGAGAGCCAGACAGAGATCGAGAGAGTCAGAGAGAATGAGAGAGAGTCAGAGAGAGAGAACGAGTCAGAGAGAGCGTGAGAGAGAGTCAGAATGAGAGAGAGAGCGAGTCAGAGAGAGCGAGTCAGAGAGAGAGAGTCAGACAGAGAGTCAGAGAGAATGAGAGAGAGAGAGTCAGAGAATGAGAGAGAGAGTCAGAGAGAGAGAACGAGTCAGAGAGAGCGTGAGAGAGTCGGAATGAGAGAGAGAGCGAGTCAGAGAGACAGAGTCAGACAGAGACAGAGAGTCAGACAGAGAGCAAGAGAGTCAGAGAGAATGAGAGAGTGAGTCAGACAGAGAGAACGAGTCAGAGAGAGCGAGAGAGTCGGAGAGAATGAGAGAGTGAGTCAGACAGAGAGAACGAGTCAGAGAGAACGTGAGAGAGAGTCAGAATGAGAGAGAGAGCGAGTCAGAGAGAGCGAGTCAGAGAGAGAGAGTCAGACAGAGTCAGAGAGAATGAGAGAGAGAGAGTCAGAGAATGAGAGAGAGAGTCAGAGAGAGAGAACGAGTCAGAGAGAGCGTGAGAGAGAGTCAGAATGAGAGAGAGAGCGAGTCAGAGAGACAGAGAGTCAGACAGAGACAGAGAGTCAGACAGAGACCAAGAGAGTCAGAGAGAATGAGAGAGTGAGTCAGACAGAGAGAACGAGTCAGAGAGCGAGAGAGTCAGAGAGAATGAGAGAGTGAGTCAGACAGAGAGAACGAGTCAGAGAGAGCGTGAGAGAGAGTCAGAATGAGAGAGAGAGCGAGTCAGAGAGAGAGAGTCAGACAGAGACAGAAAGAGAGTCAGAGAGAGAGCGAGAGAGTCAGAGAGAATGGGAGACAGAGTCAGAGAGAGAGAACGAGTAAGAGAGCATGAGAGAGAGTCAGAATGAGAGAGAGAGCGAGTCAGAGAGAGACAGAAAGTCAGACAGAGCGAGAGAGTCGGAGAGAATGAGAGAGAGAGTCAGAGAGAGAGCGAGAGAGTCGGAGAGAATGAGAGAGAGAGTCAGAGAGACAGAACGAGTCAGAGAGAGGGAGAGCGTCAGAGAATTTTGAACTTACAACAGCTCTTAATTTAACAAGAAAACAAACTAACAGTGAACAATGACATCATCAGACATAGTCACTCCTTTACATTCACATTGCACAAAAAGAGTTTCAACTTCCATCTTCCATCTAGAAATGGATTGGCCACCAGCTGTAGACACAGAAAAAAATATCCATCCATCCATTTTCCGAACCGCTTATCCTGCTCTCAGGGTCGCGGGGATGCTGGAGCCTATCCCAGCAGTCATTGCGCGGCGGGCGGGGAGACACCCTGGACAGGCCACCAGGCCATCACACAGGGCCGACACACACATTCACACCTAGGGACAATTTAGTACAGCTGGTTCACCTGACCTACATGTCTTTGGACTGTGGGAGGAAACCGGAGCACCCGGAGGAAACCCACACAGACACGGGGAGAACATGCAAACTCCACACAGGACGACCCGGGACCACCCCAAAGGTTGGACTACCCCGGGGCTCGAACCCAGGACCTTCTTGCTGTGAGGCGACCGCGCTAACCACTGCCCCACCGTGTGGCCCTGAAAAATAAATGAATAAATAAAACGAAAAAATATCTACTTTGCAAATACAAGTAAACCAATGTCTTTATTATTCCACCCCCCATTGGCTGATACATATGTGATGACCGTCACTGGATGTGGTATTTTTATGTTTTGCCTGTCCGCTCTTTCGGCTGTGACCCACACCACTAGAGCAGTGGTTCTCAACCTTTTTGGGGTGCTGGACCCCCTGCGTATTTTTGATCTACCCTGAGGACCCCTCCACCTGATCTTGGGGGAGGGGGGTTGCAATTTGATAGAAACAGTAGAAACTGCATTTTAAATTGCATTATAGCATTTATTCACTCTTTGGGGCAAAAATAAGAGCTCTCAGTTGTAACTTAGATATAGTTAACAAAACAGAATTCTTATGCAGTAACTTTCAGATATGTGTAACAAAACAGAATGTGTATTCAGTAACTTTCAGATATATGTAACAACACAGAATATGTATTCAGTAACTTTCAGATATAGTTAACAAAACAGAATATGTATTCAGTAACTTTCAGATATATGTAACAACACAGAATATGTATTCAGTAACTTTCAGATATATGTAACAAAACAGAATATGTATTCAGTAACTTTCAGATATATGTAACAAAACAGAATATGTATTCAGTAACTTTCAGATATATGTAACAACACAGAATATGTATTCAGTAACTTTCAGATATATGTAACAACAGAATTTTTTTGCAGTAACTTTTAACAATGCAAACGGGAGCGAGATCTCTTATTAAAATACAATAGATTACACTTGTGAAACAGATGTAATTAGAGAAAAAAGTCCTGTTACCCTTTATAGTTTAGGTAGATAAAGGTCTCAGTCACACTTGAGTAAAATAATCCTATTTCTATAAATGTCATAGGATCTTTTTTTTAAAGATATTTTATTTTCACGGACCCCTTGCAATTACACCACGGACCACTAGGGGTCCGCGGACCCCCGGTTGAGAAACACTGCACTAGAGGATGTATGTAAAGTACCCTGTTGGATGTTGTTTTATGTTGTTGCATTTTAAAAGTATGCTATTTCCACAGTGCCCCGGCCCTTTCAGCCTTTACTTCTTCAAAACGACCCCCAGCCCCTCCCTCATTGGTTGTAATGTCCCTGATGTTACTTTTCAAACGTTTCCTGTCCTCCCATTGGTGGCCGTGCCCCACAACTAGGGGCATGGTGCAAGGCAGCATAGTGTTTGTTCGCTGGTTGTTTTCTTTCTTGTATCGCCAACTTGGCCACTGCTGAGTGTTGTTACACACAAAACAGGCGTGTACTGCTATGATTCAAGTTGTTCCTACATCTATCTGTATAAGTATTATGTATGTATGAACACGCACAGAAAGGAAGTGTCCCCTGGTATGATCTATCTATCTGTCTGTCTCTCTCTCTCTCTCTCTCTCTCCAGGCCATATTTGAGTTGGTTCAGGGGGAGCAGGACTTGGTGGAGGATCTTAATTTGGCTAAGAAGGTAAGGCGTCACTCAGCTCTGAACTTCTCTTCTTCGCTGAACACCACATTCTTCATCAGCCCCGTTCACATTCGTACACCTTCGGGTTGTCCATCGTGTCCGATGATGACGCCTACTTTTGTTTGTTACGAGTCCTTTGGAGGCTGTAAAGTCCCATGCAGGATGCACACTGTCTCCCACAAGCAGCGCACACCGGCAGAGGCTGGTGTTGGATCAACCACAGCTGTGGATGTGTCTCCTGCGCTACTTTCCCAAGTGCTTTTCCTCAGCAAGTTTCACGCCTTCATGACATAGACGGCGCCAGTTGGGTCGATCAGCGGCTGTCATCTCTAGTGTGCCAGGGTGGAGCCTGTGCTTCTTAGGGAGACCTTTAGCAGGTCTCTGAACCTCTTTTTTGGTCCTCCAGCTGAGCAGTGTCCTAGCCTCAGCTGGCCGTAGGGGACCTTCCGAGGGATGCGGTCCTCTGGCATCCTGATGAGGTGGTCAAGCCATCTGAGTTGGTGGGGAAAGATGGTGTCCCCTATGTTCCTGCTGCTGGCGTGTTTTACACTCTCCAGATGTCCAGAGATCTAACACCCTCTTACCTTAGGAGATGGGTTCCAGTGGCAAGGGATATTCCCAAGGCGACTGGCATCTCCCCCTGCTGC
>NC_079212.1:144053464-144063464 GCF_029633865.1 Lampris incognitus | reverse complement strand
ATCCCGACTCTGCCTCAGCATCATGACTCTGCCTTAGTATCCTGACTTTGCCTCAGTATCCCGACTCTGCCTCAGCATCATGACTTTGCCTCAGTATCCCGACTCTGCCTCAGCATCATGACTCTGCCTTAGTATCCTAACTCTGCTTGAGCATCATGGCTCTGCCTCAGTATCCTGACTCTGCCTCAGTATCCTGACTCTGCCTCAGCATCATGACTCTGCCTTAGTATCCCGACTCTGCCTCAGTATCCCGACTCTGCCTCAGCATCATGACTCTGCCTCAGTGTCATGACCCTGCCTCAGTATCCTAACTCTGCCTCAGTATCCTAACTCTGCCTCAGCATCATGACTCTGCCTCAGCATCATGACTCTGCCTCAGTATCCTAACTCTGCCTCAGTATCCTGACTCTGCCTCAGTATCCTGACTCTGCCTCAGTATCACGACTCTGCCTCAGTATCACGACTCTGCCTCAGTATCCCGACTCTGCCTCAGTATCACGACTCTGCCTCAGTATCACGACTCTGCCTCAGTATCACGACTCTGCCTCAGTATCCTCACTCTGCCTCAGTATCATGACTCTGCCTCAGTATCACAACTCTGCCTCAGTATCACGACTCTGCCTCGGTATCCTGACTCTGCCTCGGTATCCTGACTCTGCCTCGGTATCCTGACTCTGCCTCAGTATCACAACTCTGCCTCAGTATCCTGACTCTGCCTCAGTATCCTGACTCTGCCTCGGTATCCTGACTCTGCCTCGGTATCCTGACTCTGCCTCGGTATCTTGACCCTGCCTCGGTATCATGCAGGTTGTTGTTGCAAGGTGAAGGCCATTACATTGATATTATCCGAATAGCTTCTCCGTGTTTATCTGTGCTCTTCATTATTCAAGAATACATTATAAAAAGGCTTTCAGCTGGTGTGGTCATCTATTCCGTTGCCTACCAACACAGGGAGTGCCGGTTCCAATCCCCCGTTACCTCCGGCTTGATTGGGTGTCCCTACAGACAAATGGCCGTGTCTGCGGGTGGGAAGCCGGATGTGGGTATCAGTCCTGGTCACTGCACTATCGCCTCCTCTGGTCGGTTGGAGGCGCCTGTTCGGGGGGGAGGGGGAACTGGGAGGAACAGTGTGATCCTCTCACGCGCTAGGTCTCCCTGGTGATCTAGCGCAGCACACCTGACAGCTGCTTTAATGTCCACACAGTCACAGAGATATTAAGAAGGACAATGTAGCCTACAGATTTTATCAGGGCTCGTAGACGGTGGATGACTGACAGTCGAGACGAGGCGTGTGACGAGGGGTGTGAACATGATCGACAGCCATGAGAATTGTCCAATCACATGAGATCAAAAGTGGGAGTGTCTGAAAATCTGGAGAAACCAATCAGACAGCAGCCTCAGGTCACCTGCTCGCCACAAGTTTGAGGGCTTACATAAGGTATGGTTTGGCCGCCGCCCCTCACCCAGGAAGTATATGTATTCAGACTGGAATCAACCAAATACCATTTGGAACCAACTAAGTACAACTAAATTATATTTAACATGTTTATGTAGATTTTCATCTCTTGATGTTGGAAGGGGGGCGCCCCAGCGCCCTCTACTGGTCAGCCGCCACTGGTTTGCACAGTCGCTGTGGCCATAAGTTCAGCTTTCCACTGAGTGTAATTATGAGCAGCATATCGTTTGAAAAGAGGCAGTGAGATGGAAGCGGTTGTGATATCAGACTCTGATGTACAGCAAGTTATGTAACACACCAGTCTGCAGCGCAGCTAATGCTCACACAGCCCGCACTACATCCACAACTCAGAATATGCTACACGAGTGTTGTGAGTCTGTAAAATCCCGTGTGTGTGTGTGTGTGTGTGGTAGCTGAGGCTTCATGCGGTGAGAAGACCACATGGTTTGTTTTTCTGGTATTTACGAGTTGAATTACCCCAGCGTGGGGCACATCCTGTGAACATTCACACCAGCGTCTCGCGGAGTAATGTCCTCGCTACAGTCTGAATGTCTCTCCCTGTCTCACTATAGTACAGCCGCTTGTCCTTCCTCTCCACCTCGCTGTATTCAGTTTGGTTTATTAGTATGAAAGAGGGGTGTAAGAAAATATCGATACGCTCGAGTATCGCAATATTTTGTGATATTGCATCGATTGTCAAAACCACTATATCGACTTTTTCAAAATTGTTTACATGTAAAGGTTCGTGACAAACGTGTTGTGTGTAACCCCACGACCGCTAGATACCAGTGTTGTAATCTGTCTTCAGCCATGTGACTCTTCCACGCCGACGCAACCACGTAAACTGAGACAGGAAGTAGCATAAGCACAAAGAACACAGGCCTATGAAATCACAATGTATCACCTTTCTTAGAGTATCACGATATATCACCTTTCTTACAGCATCACAATGTATCACCTTTCTTATAGCATCACAATATACCACCTTTCTTACAGCATCACAATATATCACCTTTCTTACAGCATCACAATATATCACCTGTCTTACAGCATCACAATATATCACCTTTCTTACAGTATCACAATGTATCACCTTTCTTACAGCATCACGATATATCACCTTTCTTAGAGTATCACGATATATCACCTTTCTTACAGCATCACAATGTATCACCTTTCTTATAGCATCACAATATATCACCTTTCTTACAGCATCACAATATATCACCTTTCTTACAGCATCACAATATATCACCTGTCTTACAGCATCACAATATATCACCTTTCTTACAGCATCACAATATATCACCTTTCTTACAGCATCACAATATATCACCTTTCTTACAGCATCACAATATATCAACTTTCTTACAGCATCACAATATATCACCTTTCTTACAGCATCACAATATATCACCTTTCTTACAGCATCACAATGTATCACCTTTCTTACAGTATCACAATGTATCACCTTTCTTACAGTATCACAATGTATCACCTTTCTTACAGTATCACAATATATCACCTTTCTTACAGCATCACAATATATCACCTTTCTTACAGCATCACAATATATCACCTTTCTTACAGCATCACAATATATCACCTTTCTTACAGCATCACAATATATCACCTTTCTTACAGCATCACAATATATCACCTTTCTTACAGTATCACAATATATCACCTTTCTTACAGTATCACAATGTATCACCTTTCTTACAGTATCACAATATATCACCTTTCTTACAGTATCACAATATATCACCTTTCTTACAGCATCACAATATATCACCTTTCTTACAGCATCACAATATATCACCTTTCTTACAGCATCACAATATATCACCTTTCTTACAGTATCACAATATATCACCTTTCTTACAGCATCACAATATATCACCTTTCTTACAGCATCACAATATATCACCTTTCTTACAGCATCACAATATATCACCTTTCTTACAGCATCACAAGATATCACCTTTCTTACAGTATCACAATGTATCACCTTTCTTACAGCATCACAGTATATCACCTTTCTTACAGCATCACAATATATCACCTTTCTCACAGCATCACAATGTATCACCTTTCTAACAGTATCACAATATATCACCTTTCTAACAGTATCACAATATATCGCGATATATATTGAATCCCAACCTGTACCGTGATGCGTATCGTATCGCCATATTCTCGCCAGTACACAACCCTAGTATGACTGTGAGGTACAACACTGCTAAAGCGTTTAAAAAGCAGTTGGAAATCAGGTGAATATCAAAACAATAAAATAAAGGTTATTATATTCTGTCTGTCTGTCTGTCTCGCTATCTTTCTAGCTGCCCTGTCTGGACCGCTACACACCGTATTGCAGTAACCAGGTCTCAGCCAAAGCCTTACTGGATCAGAGGAAACAGGACCGGCGCGTCCAGGACTTCCTGCAGCGCTGCCTCCAGTCCCCCTTCAGCAGGAAGTTGGACCTCTGGAACTTCCTGGACATCCCTCGCAGCCGATTGGTCAAATACCCGCTGCTTCTCAAGGAGATTCTGAAGCACACACCCAACGACCACCCGGACAGACAGCACCTGGACGAGGCGGTGAGTGGCTACGAAGGCAGTGTCTCTTCAGCGAAATGTGCCAGCCAACAATAGGATCCCACCTTCTTCTTCTTCTTCTTTTTTTTTTTGGATTGTTTTCCCCTCTTTTTCTCCCCGATTGTACTTGGCCAATTACCCCCCTCTTCCGAGCCGTCCCTGTTGCTCCTCCACCCGCTCCGCCGATCCGGGGAGGGCTGCAGACTACCACATGTCTCCTCTGATACATGTGGAGTCACCAGCTGCTTCTTTTCACCCGACAGTGAGGAGTTTCACCAGGGGGACGTAGCACATGGGAGGATCACGCTATTCCCCCCCCCCCGTTCCCCCTCCCCCCGAACAGGCGCCCCGACCGATCAGAGGGGGCGCTAGTGCAGCGACCAGGACACACACCCACATCCGGCTTCCCACCCGCAGACACGACCAATTGTGTCTGTAGGCATGCCCGACCAAGCCGGAGGCAACACGGGGATTTTAACCGGCGAGCCCCGTGTTGCTAGGCAACGGAATAGAATGCCGCTCTACCCAGACCCCCAGGATCCCCACCTTTTACCAAAACATGTCAAGACTCTATTCAGGGCAGCTAAAACACACACGGATACTAAACACACACCCTCTCTCTCTCTCTCATCCAGATCTGTCTGGTCCAGACTACAGTCGCAGAGATAAACAGGCGGACGGGGGAGTCGGAGTGTCAGTACTACAAGGAGCGCTTGTTATACACGGAGGTTGGGCGGAGGGACACGCTGATCGACCGCTCCAAGACGCTGAGCTGTCACGGAGAGCTCCGCAACAACCGGGGAGCGGTGAGTCACCGTCAGCTATTAAAACCAACCATCAGCTACCGGCACCACCGTCATGATGGCGTTGACTGAGATGGCACAAGCTAGTTAGCAACAACGTGTAGTGAAGGTGTTGGTGTGGTCTGGGTGTAGCTGTAGTTCAGGGTGTAGCTGTAGTTCAGTGTTGTGAGTTGTTGTTGTAATCTAGGTGTGGTGTTGATACAGGAGTAGCTTGTGTAGATGTGGCATAGTACGACACAGGTGTGGTGGGGTGTAGGTGTAGCAGTTGTAACGTAAGCGTGACTTTAAAGCTAGGCTAAAAAAAGGCTCCTCACCTCGAACTGATCTTCAGCCTGCTGACAGTTGCACTTCGAACCTGCAGTGAGGCGTTTCGCCAGGGGGACAAGGCGCATGGGAGGATCAAGCTATCCCCCCCCCCCAGTTCCCCCTCCCCCCTGAACAGGCGCCCCGACCAACCAAAGGAGGCACTAGTGCAGCGGTCAGGACACATACCCACATCCGGTTTCCCACCCGCAGACATGGCCAATTGTGTCTGTGGGGACGCCCGACCAAGGCGGAGGTAACGCGGGGGTTCGAACTGGCGTTCCCCGTGTTGGTAGGCAGCAGAATAGACCGCTATGCTACCCGGACGCCCCGTAGTTCTTATTTAATTTTGCTTTATGTAAAGCACTTTGAATTGCCTTCATGTATAAAATGTGCGATATAAATAAAACTGCCGGGCCTAAGTGAAGTACTAGATAGGTCTAGTTCTAGTTTAGCTTTGGGGGAGAGCAGGTGTAGAAATAGTTTTAGTATTCTGGGGTTTAGTATTGTTTTAAGTTCTAGTGTGGTGTGTTGAAGGTATAGTACTTGGATGTGTGTGGTTGACTGAGGGTAGTAGTAGTGTATGTGATGTTTGTACTTGTTGGTACTTGTAGTACTAGTTTTGTTGTGATTGAAGCGTAGTGTATATGTGTAGAATAGTATAGGTGGAGGTGGCTTCCCATTGAAGCCTCTTGAAGTGCTTCAGGTGGGTTTGTCACAGTCGGTGGTGCTCCTGTTGATACGCGGTATTAAAACACCACCAATAATTTAGTGTCCGCATCACCAGTGTCTGTATTTAGTTCATCACTCCACAGCTGACATTTTCCCTTTAAACAGACAAACACAGCAGCATACCTAACACGCTAATCGCTAACCAGCCGCAGCATGAAAGAGTTGATAAACTGGTTTCAAATCACATGGTAACCTCAGGTCGACTGGTCTCACCTTGGCGGAGGTCTCTCAGAGCATTGACTGCCATTTTTCGAGACAAGCACCCTCTAGTGGTGAAAGGAGGTAATACTAGCTATCATTAAAGGGTAGCAACACTAGAAAATAAATGGTGCCACCAAGGAAAAAGGGCATTCAACCCCAGGGACGTCATAATTCTGGTTCCAAATCACGACGCCTATCGTGCTGATCGCTAACCAGCGGCAGCATGGAAGAGTTACGTTAACTGGTGCTGCTGGATAGGCTCCAGCATCCTGCGACCCTGGTTGGGATAAGCAGCTTGGATAATGGATGGACGGGTTCACATCACAAGGTAACCTTGCGTCGATTAATCTCACCTTGGCAGAGGTCTCTCCAAGCGATGACTGCCACTATTCGAGACAAGCACCCCCCTCTAGTGGTGAAAGGAGGTAATACTAGCTATCGTTAAAGGGTAGCAACACTAGAAAATAAATGGTGCCGCGAAGGAGGTGGCACCATTTATTTGCTGGTCTGGTACTTTTGCTGGGTATTTATCGGTCTCACTCAACCCCAGGGACATCATAACCCCATGATGTTTCCTCAGCCGATCAAACGGCACCCACCCTGGTCACGCTAGGAGGACCAGACTTTCTTCTGGATATCATCGCAAACATGGGGAAATGAGAAATATATATGTTTCCCTGAAATAAGTCAACTCAATGCGTTTCTGTCTCTGTCTCTTTCTTCCTCTCCATCCAGAAACTCCACGTGTTTCTCTTCCAGGACGTGTTGGTGATCACCAGGTCCCATTCCCTTGCCGACCAGCCAGTCAGCTACCAGCTCTGCCGTCAGCCGATCCCCATCCGACAGCTGGACCTGGAGGACCTACCGGATGGAGAGATCAGAGTGGGCGGGTCCATCAGAGGAGCCTTCAGCAACAACGAGAGGAGTCAGTAGTATTTCCTGTTTTGCTCGTGACTTATTTGTTGTTACTTACCAACCTCAAAGCTCCATGTGATATATTGTTATGTTGTAATCGGGCTGTTCGAGATGCAGCGACTCTTTCACCTTAACTTGAGACCCTTCACTATTTTCTGTTGTGATTACTGGTATATATTTACTGCCGGTTTTGCCGAAAGGTGAAAAGTGATGCATTTCACGTAACGTCACGTTATCCTTAGTAGACGCCAGAGGCCTGGTGGAAGCTAACGCTAACTTGTCTGGTAATTCAAGATTTCGTCTGCTTTTGATGATGTAGTTTATAAAGAATTTATACAGTTTATAAAGAATTATATGAAAAGCTGTTTGTGGTAATCCTGGTCTGACCAGCCTGGTGTTATTTCAGCAAGTCATTGCATGGGCTGTTAAGACTTGCATACAACACATGATGCTTTCTATTGTAACCTACAAAAAGACTCGCTGGCCGATCGCCAGGGGCTTGGCCCCCCTTTAGTGGAGCGGTTAGCGATGTCGCCTCGTGGTGCAGTACAACCCCGGATCAAATCCCGCGGCGGGTGGAAATATGCTGGGTTACATTGGTGGCAGCGGTGGGGCCCGGAAGTGTCCGGAAGCGTGCAGATCCTCAGAGGTCTCTTCAGAGTGCGGGAATAACAAAGCGCGAGGGCGCGCTTCTGGGAGAAGGTGACTACTGTAACCTACAAAAAGACTCGCTGGCAGATCGCCAGGGGGGTCGGCCCCATGGCAGGCGACATAAGCCATGTCGCCTCGTGGTGCCGTACAACCCGGCTCGAATCCCCCAGCGGGCGGAAATATGCTCCGTTACACTCTCACTGGAGAATTTAACACTTAAGCAAATCTACAAATGTCCAACATGTTGTAGTAGTTCATTTGAACGGTTAGTGTCTGGTAGGAATTTGCCAGGAAAAAAATGGTGTTTTCCATCTTCATCGTAGCTGCCAAACGATGAAGAAGGCAGGTAGTGTTGAGTTTGAAGGCGTGAAGAACATCAACACGTGAGATTCAGGTTCAGCCAGGTTGGGTTTTTTAAAATTCTGACACAATAGCGCTTCTTTTTTTGGGGGGGGAGGGGGTTTGGGGGAGGGTTTTTTTCCCCCAATTGCATCCGGCGAATTACCCCAATTTCCGAGCCGTCCCGGTCTCTGCTCCACCCCCTCTGCTGATCCAGGGAGGGCTGCAGACTACCACATGCCTCCTCCCATACATGTGGAGTCACCAGCCGCTTCTTTTCACCTGACAGTGAGGAGTTTCACCGGGGGGACGTAGCACGTGGGAGGACCACGCTATTCCCCCCAATTCCCTCTCCCCCCTGAACAGGCGCCCCGACCGACCAGAGGAGGCGCTAGTGCAGCAACCAGGACACACACCCACATCCGGCTTCCCACCCGCAGACACGGCCAATTGTGTCTGTAGGGACGCCCGACCAAGCCGGAGGTAACACGGGGATTTGAACCGGCGATCCCCGTGTTGCTAGGCAACACCACGCTACCCAGACGCCCCTACAACAGCACTACTGACTCATTTTGAATGGAGCCCAAACAATACTCACCTTACCAACACCTACATAGGACAGTCAAACCAAGACGATTACACAGGATTGTCGCTTTAAGTCTGTTGAGTATTGTTGTCTCATCTCCACAGTTTGATCTATGTGATGCTCGCGATGCATCACCTAAGACTTGGTTGTGTTTTAAAATGACCAAAGTTGTTGCCTTTGTCTCTCTCTCTCTCTCTCTCTCTCTCTCTCTCTCTCGCTCTCTCTCTCACTGTCTGTCCTCACAGCTAAGAACTTCTTCAGGGTGTCACATCGGATCGGTGGACAGCTTCAGACCCACTGCTTCCAGGCCAGCGATGCCTTTAACAAACAGCAGTGGGTCAACTGCATCAGGCAGGCCAAGGAGGCTGCAGCGCTGGCCAGTGACCAGGGACCGGGTGGTGAGACGGGACAGGAAGGGGAGATGGAGACGGAGCAGGGACGCGAGGCAGAAGAGGAACCAGTCTGCAGGCTGGGTGGAGGTGCAGAGACGAGTCTGCAGCTGACAGAGGAGGGAGGAGAGAGGAACGGATCCTTCTCCTCTGAGGAAACAGGACAATCCTCTTTGTCCTCCGCTCCTCCATGCGAAGAGGAGGCCATGGAGGTCAATATGGACATCAGTGGCCTCACCTCCGCCCAGGGGGAGGTGCTAACCCTCAGGTGCTGACATTAAGACCAGTCAGAACAGGACTAGGCACTGACACACTGGTGCTACAAGCAGTCTGAGGAGGACTACACAATGATGCCAGCACATGGAAAGAAATCAATCAGTGAGCACTTAAAGCCAGATAATTATTATTTTTGTAAAAGAACCAGAGAGATGGAAAAAGGAAGAAAGGATAAATGACTTTTACTAGACTGATTCTATGTAACCATGACAACCACTATGTCGTAGAGTCTAAATGCCATGTAACACTGGAGAAGGCGGAGCTCCTGAAGAGTTGGTTTGCTAAACGGAAAGCTGCTGGAGGGATGTCAGGGGAGCAGAGGTCTCGTCCGCCTCGGACCACCGACGGGGACACAGACAGCTCGGCCACAGCGCCACCTGTCTGATTCTAATGGCGTGGTAGTGGAGAGACTCTTCAGAGCAAAGTGACTTGGGTTTCCTCCGTGTATCCTGTTGTTTAACTCGTATTTTCCGTTACACCTGAAGTCCTGACTCTGTACGTCTCCGCTGCCCCCGCCTACGCCCTCTAACCGGTGTGTTGTTGAGTGCTGGGTGGGGGGGTGGGGGTGGGGGGGGGTTATAGCTCAGTCTGAAAGTTAGAGAACTTGTTAATGATGCCACAGGACCCACCCGGGACGAGCTGAGATGGATATCTTAAAGCTGGTATTGAATTAACGTGCTGAGGTCTGATTTCCCATCTAAAGTCCGCCTGCTGTCAGATGTCGTTGGGGGTCAGCGGAGGACCGCAGTGTC
>NC_079212.1:144040964-144048464 GCF_029633865.1 Lampris incognitus | reverse complement strand
GGTTGAGTAAGTACAAGCAGGGCCACCTATGCAGGGTTACAACGAAAATCTGCAGGATAGGGGGTCCTTGAGGACTGGGTTGAGAAACACTGATCTAGACCCTTCCGTCCATCCATCCATCCATCCATTATCCATACCGCTTATCCTGCTGTCAGGGTCGCGGGGATGCTGGGGCCTGTCCCAGCAGGCAGTGGGCGGCAGGTCATACACTGGAACGGCGTTTCGTTTCAAGTGTCCCTGGTTCCTGACGACGATCTCTTCGGAATGACCGTAGCAACGTTTACAAACACAAGATGGTGGCTCCCCTTTGCCTCACAACCTGCGCACGCTTGTTTGCGCATGTAAATAATGGAACGCGTCATCAACGGTGGATGGCGTCGCTGATCTACTTCCTGGTTCAGCCTGCAGGAAGTAGCGGCCTGTACTTCCTGTAGGCAGTAGTAACATCCATAAACTAGCCGGCCAGCACCACAGAGAGGTCAGAGATGGTGGACAGTCATGGACACAGTCTGACTGACACACTAGTTCAACACTCCTGCTCACTTGTCCCATAAGACACCGCTGTAGCGAGTCCAGCCGTGGTCCATGTCCAGCATCTACTGAATGGAGACGGTGAGTAAAATGATGATACAGCTGATATGATGGATAGAAATACAAAATAAGACCCAGGTTGTAAGAAAATTGAATTGTCATTTATGCATCCGCAACAACCCAGGTGAGAAAATCAAGGAAAGCTGAATCAGTTCATCTGGACACAACATTCATTGGCAGATACGTTTCATCATCATCTAAGTGACCTCTTCAGGCTCAACTGACTGCAGGTACCCCCACCCTTATGAACAACACAGTGGCGTAACGACCCAAACCAACCACCCGTTTCATATGCAAATATGGGCGTGACCATTAACTAGACCTACAGTAGCCATCAAATCAAATCAAATCAATTTTATTTGTATAGCCCAATATCACAAATTACAAATGTGCCTCAGTGGGCTTAACAGCAACACAACATCTTGTCCTTAGACCCTCTCATGGGATAAGGAACAACTCCCTAAAAAACCCTTTAACAGGGAGGAAAAATAGGAAGAAAGCTCAGGGAGAGCACCAGAGGAGGGATCTCTCTCCCAAGACGGACAGCGTGCAATGGATGTTGTGTTCACGCAATTTACATAATACAACATTGGAAGAGGATAACAGAATTATAATGGACACAACATTTATGAAGAACATGATGCACAGGATGCCAAGCAGTGTCCACATGCCAACGGAGCAGTCCAGGACCCAGGCCACGCGACCAGCAGCCATGTGTACTATTCACAGAGGACTGGGGAATAGTTGCAATCACAGCATTGTAAGATGCTGACAGATGTACTCTTACCCCCCCCCCGGATCAGGGATGGTTGTTCCCTCGTCACATAGATGGCCTCTTTGACTCCCCATTCAAACCAGCGTTCCTCCCTATCAAGGATGTGCACATCCTCATCCTTGAAAGAGTGACCACTGGCCTGTAGATGGTGTAGACTGTGTAGATGGTGTAGACTGTGTAGATGGTGTAGACTGTGTAGAGGGTGTAGACTGTAGATGGTGTAGACTGTGCAGAGGGTGTAGACTGTGTAGAGGGTGTAGACTGTGTAGAGGGTGTAGACTGTGTAGAGGGTGTAGACGGTGTAGATGGTGTAGATGGTGTAGACTGTGTAGAGGGTTTAGACTGTGTACATGGTGTAGACTGTGTAGATGGTGTAGACTGTGTAGAGGGTGTAGACTGTGTACATGGCGTAGACTGTGTAGAGGGTGTAGACTGTGTAGATGGTGTAGACTGTACATGGTGTAGACTGTGTAGAGGGTGTAGACCGTGTAGATGGTGTAGACTGTGTAGAGGGTGTAGACTGTGTACATGGTGTAGACTGTGTAGATGGTGTAGACTGTGTAGAGGGTGTAGACTGTGTACATGGTGTAGACTGTGTAGATGGTGTAGACTGTGTAGAGGGTGTAGACTGTGTACATGGTGCAGACTGTGTAGATGGTGTAGACTGTGTAGAGGGTGTAGACTGTGTAGAGGGTGTAAACTGTGTAGAGGGTGTAGACTGTGTAGAGGGTGTAGACTGTGTACATGGTGCAGACTGTGTAGATGGTGTAGACTGTGTAGATGGTGTAGACTGTGTAGAGGGTGTAGACTGTGTAGATGGTGTAGACTGTGGAGTCCTGCCCTGACGTGTTAGATCTCCTGTGTTGTGCCATCCTCTTGGCCAGTGTCTGTCTCTGCTCCACCCCCTCTGCCGATCCGGGAAGGACTGCAGACTACCACGCGCCTCCTCCAATACATGTGGAGTCGCCAGCCGCTTCTTTTCACCTGACAGTGAGGAGTTTCACCAGGGGGACGTAGCACATGGGAGGACCACACTATTCCCCCCCAGTTCTCCCTCCCCCCAGGACAGGCACCCTGACCGACCGGAGGAGGTGCTAGTGCAGCGACCAGGATACATACCCACATCTGGCTCCCCACCTGCAGACACGGCCAATTTTGTCTCCGACCAAGCCGGAGGTAACATGGGGATTCGAACCGGCGATCCCTGTGTTGGTAGACAACAGAACAGACCGCTACGCTACCTGGACGCCCTTCTGTGATTTTCTTACCTGGATTATTGCGCATAAAGACAAACCGGATCAAGGTCGATATTTCTTGGCTGCTTTGTAAAACAAAGGATCTTTTGGGCATCAAACAAACACTCTCACACCCTCTTATTAAACAGCAGCGAGGGCTTTAGTGCCTTGCTCAAGAACACATTGTCAGCACATCTTACTCTTGAATGGTGAACACACCGACTGCTAATGACCTCGGTCCTGTGAGGGTCTGTTTTGCAGGACGATGTCCATACACCATCACAAAAATGAGGCCTTCGGATCAGAACCATCTGACTGTAACATGGGGTAACTTCCACAAGTTTGATTCCGTGGTGACTTGATTTGTAAACGGTTGATTTTTATGAAACTTCATCGCATGATTTAGAGAACACAAGGATGCTCACGAGAAACCGCAGATGCTGTTTCTCTTTTTATTCCCGGAGAATTAAGAAGGTCGGGAGATGGTTTCTGTCTGACATGTGGCTGTGGGGTAAGAAGAGCTGTGTCATGTTCTCATGATGACACGGGTTTGAGTTTGGCTGATGGTATCTGCTCTGTGTCCTCCCTGCCCCCCCCCTCTCTCTCTCCTCTGATCTCTGCAGTTCTCATTCTGATGAAGCTGAAGGTTTCATTCTGATGAAGCTGAAGGTTACTCATTCTGATGAAGCTGAAGGTTTCATTCTGATGAAGCTGAAGGTTTGTCATTCTGATGAAGCTGAAGGTTTATCATTCTGATGAAGCTGAAGGTTTGTCATTCTGATGAACCTGAAGGTTTGTCATTCTGATGAAGCTGGAGGTTTGTCATTCTGATGAAGCTGAAGGTTTGTCATTCTGATGAAGCTGAAGGCTTCTCATTCTGATGAAGCTGAAGGTTTGTCATTCTGATGAAGCTGAAGATTTAATTCTGATGAAGCTGAAGGTTTCATTCTGATGAAGCTGAAGGTTACTCATTCTGATGAAGCTGAAGGTTTGCCATTCTGATGAAGCTGAAGGTTTGTCATTCTGATGAAGCTGAAGGTTTGTCATTCTGATGAAGCTGAAGGTTTCATTCTGATGAAGCTGAAGGTTTGTCATTCTGATGAAGCTGAAGGTTACTCATTCTGATGAAGCTGGAGGTTTGTCATTCTGATGAAGCTGAAGGTTTGTCATTCTGATGAAGCTGAAGGTTTGTCATTCTGATGAAGCTGAAGGTTTCATTCTGATGAAGCTGAAGGTTTGTCATTCTGATGAAGCTGAAGGTTACTCATTCTGATGAAGCTTGAGGTTTGTCATTCTGATGAAGCTAAAGGTTTCATTCTGATGAAGCTGAAGGTTTGTCATTCTGATGAAGCTGAAGGTTTCATTCTGATGAAGCTGAAGGTTTGTCATTCTGATGAAGCTGAAGGTTTCATTCTGATGAAGCTGAAGGTTACTCATTCTGATGAAGCTGAAGGTTTCATTCTGATGAAGCTGAAGGTTTGTCATTCTGATGAAGCTGAAGGTTTATCATTCTGATGAAGCTGAAGGTTTCATTCTGATGAAGCTGAAGGTTTGTCATTCTGATGAAGCTGAAGGTTTATCATTCTGATGAAGCCGAAGGTTTGTCATTCTGATGAAGCTGAAGGTTTGTCATTCTGATGAAGCTGAAGGTTTATCATTCTGATGAAGCTGAAGGTTGTCATTCTGATGAAGCTGAAGGTTTATCATTCTGATGAAGCTGAAGGTTTCATTCTGATGAAGCTGAAGGTTTGTCATTCTGATGAAGCTGAAGGTTTCATTCTGATGAAGCTGAAGGTTTGTCATTCTGATGAAGCTGAAGGTTTGTCATTCTGATGAAGCTGAAGGTTTCATTCTGATGAAGCTGAAGGTTTATCATTCTGATGAAGCTGAAGGTTTCATTCTGATGAAGCTGAAGGTTACTCATTTTGATGAAGCTGGAGGTTTGTCATTCTGATGAAGCTGAAGGTTTCATTCTGATGAAGCTGAAGGTTTGTCATTCTGATGAAGCTGAAGGTTTATCATTTTGATGAAGCTGGAGGTTTGTCATTCTGATGAAGCTGAAGGTTTGTCATTCTGATGAAGCTGAAGGTTTGTCATTCTGATGAAGCTGAAGGTTTGTCATTCTGATGAAGCTGAAGGTTTCATTCTGATGAAGCTGAAGGTTTGTCATTCTGATGAAGCTGAAGGTTACTCATTCTGATGAAGCTTGAGGTTTGTCATTCTGATGAAGCTGAAGGTTTGTCATTCTGATGAAGCTGAAGGTTTGTCATTCTGATGAAGCTGAAGGTTTCATTCTGATGAAGCTGAAGGTTTGTCATTCTGATGAAGCTGAAGGTTACTCATTCTGATGAAGCTGGAGGTTTGTCATTCTGATGAAGCTGAAGGTTTGTCATTCTGATGAAGCTGAAGGTTTGTCATTCTGATGAAGCTGAAGGTTTGTCATTCTGATGAAGCTGAAGGTTTCATTCTGATGAAGCTGAAGGTTTGTCATTCTGATGAAGCTGAAGGTTACTCATTCTGATGAAGCTTGAGGTTTGTCATTCTGATGAAGCTAAAGGTTTCATTCTGATGAAGCTGAAGGTTTGTCATTCTGATGAAGCTGAAGGTTTCATTCTGATGAAGCTGAAGGTTTGTCATTCTGATGAAGCTGAAGGTTTCATTCTGATGAAGCTGAAGGTTTGTCATTCTGATGAAGCTGAAGGTTTGTCATTCTGATGAAGCTGAAGGTTTGTCATTCTGATGAAGCTGAAGGTTTCATTCTGATGAAGCTGAAGGTTTGTCATTCTGATGAAGCTGAAGGTTTATCATTCTGATGAAGCCGAAGGTTTGTCATTCTGATGAAGCTGAAGGTTTGTCATTCTGATGAAGCTGAAGGTTTGTCATTCTGATGAAGCTGAAGGTTTCATTCTGATGAAGCTGAAGGTTTGTCATTCTGATGAAGCTGAAGGTTTATCATTCTGATGAAGCTGAAGGTTACTCATTCTGATGAAGCTGAAGGTTTGTCATTCTGATGAAGCTGAAGGTTTATCATTCTGATGAAGCTGAAGGTTTGTCATTCTGATGAAGCTGAAGGTTTATCATTCTGATGAAGCTGAAGGTTACTCATTCTGATGAAGCTGAAGGTTTGTCATTCTGATGAAGCTGAAGGTTTCTCATTCTGATGAAGCTGAAGGTTTGTCATTCTGATGAAGCTGAAGGTTTGTCATTCTGATGAAGCTGAAGGTTACTCATTCTGATGAAGCTGAAGGTTTCATTGTGATGAAGCTGAAGGTTTGTCATTCTGATGAAGCTGAAGGTTTATCATTCTGATGAAGCTGAAGGTTACTCATTCTGATGAAGCTGAAGGTTTCATTCTGATGAAGCTGAAGGTTTGTCATTCTGATGAAACTGGAGGTTACTCATTCTGATGAAGCTGAAGGTTTCATTCTGATGAAGCTGAAGGTTTCTCATTCTGATGAAGCTGAAGGTTTCTCATTCTGATGAAGCTGAAGGTTTGTCATTCTGATGAAGCTGAAGGTTTGTCATTCTGATGAAGCTGAAGGTTTCTCAGGACATTGATTGTTATGCAAGTTTCACCAGGGGGATGTAGCACATGTGAGGATCACGCTATTCCCCCAAGCCCCCCCCCCGAACAGGCACCCCGACCGACCAGAGGGGGCGCTAGTGCAGCGACCAGGACACATACCCACATCCGGCTTCTCACCCGCAGACACGGCCAGTTGTGTCTGTAGGGACGCCCGACCAAGCCGGAGGTAACACAGGGATTCGAACCAGCGATCCCCACATTGTTAGAGTGATAGACCGCCACGCCACCCAGACGCCCACACACACACCTCACTTCTACACAAAAAACTCAGTCCAGCATACACACAAACACACACACATACACACACAGGACAGCATGGTGGCCCAGTGGTCAGCACTGTGGCCTCACAGCAAGAGGGTCCTGGGTTCGAACCCCAGGCCGTCCCAGGTCCTCTCTGTGAGGAGTTTGCATGTTCTCCCCGTGTCTGCGTGGGTCTCCTCCGGGTGCTCCGGTTTCCTCCCACCATCAAAAAGACATGCACGTTAGGGTTAATGCTCCTGCCTGTGCCCCTGAGCAAGGCAGTGGAGTTGGTCCCCGGGTTCTGCAGCTGCTCACCGCTCCTATACAGTGGGCTGGGTTAAATGCAGAGGACACATGCGTTGTAAGAACACAATGACAAAATAAAGTGGCTTTCATACATCCCACAACTCAGTCCTACACCCACAAGTGGTGCAGCCAGCGACCACCGTGTAATCCCCTGGGTGCATACATCTGCTTCTGCGACCTCATCGTTCCAGCTGTGAGGCTCTGCAAGTGTCTGCTGCCCCCTGGTGTTCACATTAAGTTTGATGAACGAACACGCTAGGTAGGGTAGGTCCTCCACCCTCCTGTTAACTCGGCCGGTTCTGTCTCCACACTGTGGCTGAGACACCAGTTAGCCAGACTAATGAAAACAAGCACACACAGCCGGACGGGAATTCTTTATTCCGGTACAAGGGAAAAGACCGGAGACGCTCCTCCTTGGCGTGTCGGTCTCTGTTGCTGGCGTCGGGACAGAAAACAGACCATGTACCACCTTTACAGAACTGGGTCGTGAGCTTCTGCCTGTGCTACTTACACATCGCCCTCGTCTGCAAAGACCAAGTCTTGTACACTGGACTTTGACACTTCACCGAAGGAGTCCCAGAAAAACCTGAAGAGGTAACAAGAGGCCTGCCCCTGGAGGCAACAAACACTGACCTCAGAGTTGTTGGGTGGCGCCACACCTCCACCGCTGCCTTTCATAGACATATAGGGACCTGTGATGGACTGGCGGCCTGTCCGGGGTGTCTCCCCGCCTGCTGCCCAATGACTGCTGGGATGGGCTCCAGCAT
>NC_079212.1:143875964-144033464 GCF_029633865.1 Lampris incognitus | reverse complement strand
CGGTAGACCCCTGCCTCAACCAAACTGGTCCTGAGTGCCTGTTCTTGTGCTGCTACGATCAGAGCCTCTGTGCTGTCCTTCAGTCCAGCCTTTTCTAGCCACTGGTAGGATTTCTCAACATCAGCCACGTCTTCTATCTGTCATATACATGTCTTCTATCTGTCGTGTACATGTCTTCTATCTGTCAAAAGGAAATTATATATATATATGCGTATCTTGTCAGTGTGCATGTGTACAATAGTCAACCCATGTATGTGAATATGTGTGAATGTGATTTTGGCTGTGGACATGTGTGTTGGCGTGTGCTCATGAGTGTGACTACATGAGGTGACCATGTAGCACTAGCACTGTGGACTAACATGTTAGCACTCCACCAGTGAGGCTTATGGGCCAACCCTGGTGTTGTTGGTGTTGCTGAGAGCATAACTGGCAGCACTGGGTGGGGGGCCGGCAAGTTGAAATGTGACCATTTTAATGGTGGCACAGCTGGTAGGTGGAAAGAAGTGGTTGTTGGCTACACATATTGAAGGACACATATGGAGTCCAAACCCTCTGCAACCAACAGAGGGGTAGTGCCTTAAGGACAATAGGAACTGGACATGGAGACTGGAAAAGGGGAGACAAAGTAGTATGCATACATGATGAGTACATGTGTATATTTCTGTAAGTTTGAGTATCTGCATGTGTGCTAAATGCGTTGATGTAAATATATGTGTGTGCTTATCTAATTGTGGGTGTTTGTACAGATCTGGACATCTAACTGTACATGTCTGATTTCTATCTGCGCAGAATTCTCTTCACAAGTGACTGGAGTGTCCCAGAGAGGCAGGTCTATAGCTCACTTGACATCTCTCCAGAGATGATGCACCTCATCATACAGTACGCATACACGGACTCTGTGCCAGTAACAGTGTCCAATGTAGAGGAGCTGCTGGCGACTGCAGACCACTTCAGAGTGACGGGCCTCATACGCGGCTGCTGTGACTTCCTACAAGACCAGCTGTGTCTGGAGAACTGCGTTGGCATCTGGAGACTGGCAGACTTCTACTACTGCCCCGATCTGAAGCAAAAAGCCTTCCACTTCATCCTACATCACTTTGAGGAGATGGTTCAGGTCTCTGAGGAGTTCCTGGAGCTCCCCTTGTCCCAGCTGGCGGAGATCCTGGAGCAGGATGAGCTCAATGTCAAAAAGGAGAGCGCCGTGTTTGAGGTCATCCTCCGCTGGATTGCTCACATGCCAGAGGAGCGCAGAGGAGAAATCTCTGTGCTGCTGCCCAAGGTAAGGAGAAGGGAGGGCAAACCGGCTGCAGCGTCCCCAGTTTACATTTACCCGCCTGGTGCTGCGCTCACATAGGCTGCACAAAAACAGCCATTCTGGCTGCTATTGCAGAGATCTGCCACCAGCAGTGGCAGGTGATGATGGCATATGGCAGAGGTGGGATCAAGTCAAAATTAAGTCTCCAAGTCTCAAGCCTTGGCAGTAACGTCCCAAGTTCTAAACCATGAGTTTCAAGTCACAAGTCATTATGTAAACTATGAGTTTCAAGTCACAAGTCATTATGTAAACCATGAGTTTCAAGTCACAAGTCATTATGTAAACCATGAGTTTCAAGTCACAAGTCATTATGTAAACCATGAGTTTCAAGTCACAAGTCATTATGTAAACCATGAGTTTCAAGTCACAAGTCATTATGTGCTCTTGTCAAATTTACTACCAGTTCAGAATATTAACAACAGAGTGATACATTTACACAAATCGTGGGTTTTTTTAATTGGTTTTTATTACGGGTTGATTCAAAGTTGATTGGGCGGCACGGTGGCGCAGTGGTTATCGCGGTCGCCTCACAGCAAGAAGGGCCTGGGTTCGAGCCCCGGGGTAGTCCAACCTTGGGGGGGGGTCGTCCCGGGTCGTCCTGTGTGTGGAGTTTGCATGTTCTCCCCATGTCTGCGTGGGTTTCCTCCGGGTGCTCCGGTTTCCTCCCACAGTCCAAAGACATGTAGGTCAGGGGAATCAGCCGTACTACATTGTCCCTAGGTGTGAATGTGTGTGTGATGGCCTGGCGGTCTGTCCAGGGTGTCTCCCCGCCTGCCGCCCAATGACTGCTGGGATAGGCTCCAGTATCCCTGCGGCCCTGAGTAAGGATAAGTGGTTTGGATAATGGATGGATGACTCAAAGTGGATCTGTAATTGTGAAAATGAGGAGTTGATTGGCTGCACACTTGTTAAAAGCATTTTATCTTTGGGCTTGTAGGAGGCACCAAGAATTTCAAGTTAAGAGGTTCAATTCCAAGTCATGAGTTACAGGTGTTTAAGTCAAGGTCAAGTCATAAGTCTTTTTCAGTTTTGTCCAGTCTAAATTCATCAAATTTGTGACATGACTCACACACAAGTCATGTGACTTGGGTCCACACCTCTGGTATATGGACAAACATTACCGTGGTGATTAGGCCCAAATACTGGAGAAGGGTTATATGTCACTGAGTCACAAGTAAACGTTCCCAGCGGTCTATTCCGCTGCCTACCAACACGGGGATCAGCGGTTCGAATCCCCGTGTTACCTCCGGCTTGGTCGGGCGTCCCTACAGACACAACTGCCCGTGTCTGTGGGTGGGAAGCCGGATGTGGGTGTTTGTCCTGGTCGCTGCACTAGCGCCTCCTCTGGTCAGTCGGCAGAGCACCTGTTTGGGGGAGGAGGGGAAACAGGGGGGAATAGCGTGATCCTCCCACGCGCTACGTCCCCCTGGTGAAACTCCTCACTGTCAGGTGAAAAGAGGCGGCTGGTGACTCCACATGTATGGGAGGAGGCATGTGGTAGTCTACAGCCCTCCCCGGATCAGCAGAGGGGGTGGAGCAGAGACCGGGACGGTTCAGAACAGTGGGGTAATTAGCCAGGTAAAAGGTCATGAGAATCTATCAACGTTTTTTTATATAAAGAACTGGGTGCAGTTGTGCCGAGAGCACAAGTCGTGCCGTGTCCATTTCCGTGTCAAACGAAGAAGAAACAACATCCGGTTTGTCTCCCCACCACCGCACAAAGCTAAAAGATAAGACAATTGAACTTCTGATGGGAGTTGTGGTGCACGGTATTCAACACTGGCGGTGGCAGAACTTTCCGTCGCCGTCTCATTGGAAAAACATGGAATATTGGGTTTTCCACTGTGCACCGTCTCCATGGGAACGCAGCACGAGGTGTTTAGCTGAGAGGACAACATGCAGGGGACGTGACGGCACCTTAAACTGCAACACCGACCACCACCACCTGCGGCAGAGGTCTGTTCAGGCCATCTCAGCCTCCTTGTTTTCTGTATCCAGGTCCGTCTGGCTTTGCTGACGCCTGACTATTTCATGGCCAACGTCAACAACAACGAGCTGCTGAAGGAAAGCCGCGACTGCAAGCTCATCATCACCAGCGCGCTGAAGGCCATGTACGACCTCAACCTGAACAGACCATCCGACGGCAACCACCAAAACCCGCTGTCTCGCCCACGCCTCCCCTATGCCCTCCTGTTCGCCATAGGAGGCTGGAGTGACGGAGGCCCGACCAATGGCATCGAGGTGTACGACACCCGAACGGACCATTGGGTCAATGTCACGCACAACGAGGAGAGTCCTCGCGCATACCACGCTGCAGCGTTCCTCAACGGGGTCATCTACTGTATCGGCGGCTTCAACGGCGCCGACTACTTCAACAGCGTGCGCAAGTTCGACCTGGCCACCCGCACCTGGCACGAGGCGGCGCCCATGCATTCACCCCGCTGCTACGTCAGCGTGACCGTGCTGGACGGCTGCATCTACGCCATGGGAGGCTTTAACGGACGCTCGCGGCTCCTGAGCGCCGAGCGCTACGAGCCGGACACCAACCAGTGGACCGTCATCGCGCCCATGCACGAGCAGCGGAGCGACGCCGGCGCTACGACACTCGGGGGCAAGGTAAGCAGGCCACAGCAGCCAACATGCAGAACGGGGCATCTGAGCCGTATCTGTAGCTCTGGATGGTGGTGGCTACCAGGGCCAAGAAGTCTGGCTGTGAATGAAGCAGTCCGGGCCGGTCCGAACCCCTCACCCGCTGTGTTCTTCTGGTACTTGCTTGGGCACCACATTAAAAAGGCGCTTTTATTATATTTGAAAGCATGGACAGATCCCTAGTCCACAGGGCCCCTGGGGCCTGAGAAGCTCACACCCTCCACCCCAGACCGAACAATGCATACATACACCATGTAAAAGTAGTGCACACACCAGCCAACTACCCGTCCACTTGCATTTATAAGGATCTTCATCAGGAGAGACGGTGGTTGACTGGAAAACACATCTTATAAAACGTACCAATAACTGCAGCACTCAGGGTCTGACCCGGGAGAAGCTGGACCAATGTCCTTAAGGCCCCCCCAGACCTTAGGGCCCCTGGTTCTGGGCCCCGATAGGCCCTTTTGGGGATCCATATCTGTTTAAAAGTTCCAAAGTGTAGATCTGTGTAAAGGTATGATCATCAAGGAAGGAAGTTTGGGGGTTCTCGGTAAAATTCCCCAACATAAAAGGTTTAAAATGTGATCGGATGTGGGAGAAAGGAAATAAGTGGAATTTTGGCGTTTTTCTCTTCCCCTTTGTTTCTTGTTTATAAATGTGACCTGGATGGTGTCTCCTGAGCCCTGCTTTAACTAAATATCCCACCCCCAGACCCCCTAACCAGTGTCTGCGTGGTGTTATTTTGTTTGTGTGGTTGGGAGTTGGGGTGAAGAAGAGGCACAGGAGTCGTTTGGGTGTGGTGGTGGAGCAGTCCAGTGTCTCTTCGTTGTGTCTCGCTTGTCACCTTGTAGAAACACAACAGAATTGTGACCTAAAATGGCCACAACAGCGGAACCAGAACAGAAACCGCTAAAAATGTGAAAGCGCCCTCTGGTGGCTACTCTAATTAGTTCACCTCCTTACACTAGCAGAAACGGCGAAAAATATGAAAGCGCCCTCTGGTGGCTACTCTAATTAGTTCACCTCCTTACACTAGCAGAAACGGCGAAAAATGTGGAAGCGCCCTCTGGTGGCTACTCTAATTAGTTCACCTCCATACACTAGCAGAAACGGCGAAAAATGTGAAAGCGCCCTCTGGTGGCTACTCTAATTAGTTCACCTCCTTACACTAGCAGAAACGGCGAAGAATATTAAAGCGCCCTCTGGTGGCTACTCTAATTAATCTACCTCTTTACATAAACCTAAATAGAAGGTTTAGTCAGCAGTCACACGCTGACCGAGGTCAACACGCCAGCCTCGACAGCAGCATGTCCACACCACGTGGTCGTCGTCTCTCTCCTTCCTGGCGAAGCTTTGTGCAGATCCGGTCAGGGTGTGTCGCACTGAACAGTGAGCCGTCCAACCAGCGGGTGTTGCTGTGGTTACTCTCTCTAGGTGTACATCTGCGGGGGCTTCACGGGTAACGACTGCCTGCAGACAGCAGAGTGCTACGACCCCGAGGCCGACCAGTGGAGTCTGACATCGCCCATGAGCAGCAGGCGCAGCGGCGTTGGAACCGTCACCTATGGCGGACGGGTCTTCGCGGTGAGCTGCAGGCTACAACTACACACCAGTATTACTAGTACTAGTACTACTATGAACACTACAGTATCACTATTACTAGCACTACTATGAACACTACAGTATTACTATTACTATTACTACTATGAACACTAGCTGCAGGCTACAACTATACACCAGTATTACTATTACTAGTACTACTATGAACACTACAGTATTACTATTACTAGTACTACTATGAACACTACAGTATCACTATTACTAGCAGTGCTATGAACACTACAGTATTACTATTACTAGTACTACTATGAACACTAGCTGCAGGCTACAACTATACACCAGTATTACTATTACTAGTACTACTATGAACACTACAGTATTACTATTACTAGTAGTACTATGAACACTAGCTGCAGGCTACAACTATACACCAGTATTACTATTACTAGAACTACTATGAACACTACAGTATTACTATTACTAGCAGTGCTATGAACACTGCAGTATTACTATTACTAGCACTACTATGAACACTGCAGTATTACTATTACTAGCACTACTATGAACACTGCAGTATTACTATTACTAGTGTAGCCGGTTATTTTCTTGCCCGGTGCGGGATTTGATACGGGGTGTACTGCACCACAAGGCGACATCACTAACCGCTCGGCTAAGGGGTCAGACCCGTTAGCTAGGGGGCTAACGTGTCTTATTAGTAGTTTACAGTAGTTATCTTCATGGCTTGCTGGTCTGTCATTTAGCATTAGCTAACCATCTCACAGGTAAGCGGTCAGTAAGGGTCAGGACACGTTAGACATGTTAGCCGGGTCGGACTTCCAAATGTAGCGCATCGGGGGGAGGGGGAGGGGGGCACCGCCACAGCCGGGACGCGAACCCGTGTCTCCCGCACCGCAAGCGACAACGTTAACCAGTCGACTCAAGGGTCCGACCCGTTAGCCAAGGGCTACTGTGTCAGCTTCTCCGTGCACGTTACACTACCTTCACGTGCTGTGTACTGTGAACACCATAAGGCGAAGGAGCCGCCTCCGTGTGGGTACCGGACCACTTCCGGTGTGACACAGGTTACCACTACCGCCACCACCTCCAACACAGCAGCTTATTGCTTTTACACCAGCAAGTCTGCGTAAATGAAACGCACCGATAGAACATTCAGGAGCAGGAGAAAAATACACAGAGTAGGAAATCTTAAAGCAATGTGATTTGACTAAACGTTGAAGACTTTGGATCGGATCTTTACGTAGTCGCCCGTGGTGCGGGAGACCCGGGTTCGCGTCCCGGCTGCAGCCTGATTTCGCTACACCGGCAGCGGGAGTTTACTTTGCAGCGATGGTTTGAGAGTTCGTTTGCCTTTGGCTTCATGTTTGACCCTCTCGTCCTGCAGGTGGGGGGCTTTGATGGTCTCGACCGCCTGCGCAGCGCTGAGGCCTTTGACCCAGAGACCAACAGCTGGAGCCCGGTGTCAACCATGTTGCACCCTCGCAGCAACTTTGGCATCGGGGTGGTAGACGACCTGCTGTTTGTGGTTGGGGGTTTCAACGGAATCAGCACCACCTTCGGCGCCGAGCGCTACGACAGGAACACCGACGAGTGGCGCAACGTGGAGGACATGCAGATCTGCCGCAGCGCACTGAGCTGCTGTGTGGTGCACGGACTGCCGAACGTGGCCGAGTACGTGCCCCCCCGCGACTCTCTGCCCCTCCCCCGGATGGAGGAGGAGGAGGGGGAGGCGTCTAGTTTAGGAGGATCTCTCTGAAGAGCTCCAGTCCAATGCCTCGCCTGATCCATCTGGGCTTGGCAATTCAACAGAGACTGACTGTCTGTCTGTAAATAAAGACTCAAAGCATGATGTAAAAAGTGTGTATTTTATTACAACAACACGTAAAAGTAATATTGTTTTATCTCCCAGATTTAAGATTGGAGATATGAGATTGTTTTAAAGAGTTGAGCAGCACTAACAGTCGTCTGTAGCACTGTTGACAGACCACCATCCAGCAGTTGACACGACTGCTTGAATATGCGGATCAAACGTGATTATATCTCCTTTCACGTTAGACTTGGTCATACATGACGTCATCCCGTATTTCAAACCACGACTATGTTTTACTCAGTCCTTGTTTTCCACTGAGCCGGGACCTCTTCCCCCCCCCCCTTCCTCCTCCTCATATTCCAGTGGCTTCGTCGTCATCCGGAATTCTTCCAAAACACCCTCATCCTCACCCCCGCCACCCTGCCTGGCATTAGTATGGCAGAGTGACAGTCACTAGGATGATGGGTCGGACTCACCAAAGTGCTTGCTTGACAGGGTGTTGTTTACCGCGGAACCAAAACTGAAAGCACTCTGCCCCTGTGCACGTCAATTAGTGGCGGAACTGTCCGCACCAAACGTTGTTGTCCATAGTAGCATGAACACGAGCGTTGGAGACAACGGAATAAAACACGTCTGCAGCCAACACTCGTGAGCCTGCTCGAACTGGATGAAGTCCACCACGTATACAAACAGAAGAGCGCTCCCAGAACAGATTGTCAGTAAAACCAAATTGTAAACGAGGGCACTGCGACTGAAACCAGGCGTGAAGCTGCAAAACTCAGGTAAAACGACCAATGCCACGGCCGGAAGTGGGAAGTGGGCCTGAGATAAAAAAAACTTGCTTCTTGCTAAGTTTTAGAAGGTTAAGAGGACGCGTGAAATCCGATTTTAAAACCTCCAACTGCTGCCGTGGAATGTCATTTGTGCCATGACAACTTTCTCAACGGAGGTGTGTTGGGATTGCAGACTAGGAAGTTCTACCAGAATGTCATTTACCTTGGCACCTGGAAAGCAGTGTGTTGAAGCCCTGCTGGACCTGACGTCCCTGATGACAGAACCACCCACAAACAGAACAGAAGGTGGCTGTGGAATGGGTGCCATAGAACAGCGCACCCAGCCATCATACACGGTGGATGGGGGCTCCCAGCCAGTGTGGGGGACACAGCACCAGGGGGTATTCCACCCTTGGCCGGTTTAGAGCTGGCAGTGGCCTCCTTCAACAACCTACGTCGAACGGAGGAGGTTTCTTCTCGGGATCCGGTGTGGTGAGCAGTAGCCGATGGTGAGCGTTCCGCTCCTGGATGCGACGCACTGGTCAGCGGAGGGGAGTCTTAGTCGTCCACAATGTCAAATCCATTTGCTGGAAGGTCAGGAGGAGCAGCCAGCCGGATCAGGGTGTACCGGGGGAGTTGGGGGAGGTCAGATTTTCCAAAACTTGAAATTTATTTCCAAGCTGGAAAGCCTCATTTGAAAGCGGTTGGAGGCGGCGTTTACCCTGGCGGTGTTTACTGTTCTCAACCCGGACCCAAGGCTCCGGGATGGGTGGCGTTGAGCAAACTTAGGTTTTGCTTCAAGGCTGAGCCCCAGGGTAGAGAGGCCTGTAGAGTGGATCGCTTCACCTCCAGACCACAGAATAGTGGTATGATTGTCCTGGGCCGACGCTGTGGTCTGGGGGGGCAGGACGGGCTGGCGCCCCTCTGATTGCCCAGGAGAGAGGGGTGTTTTCACTGCGCTGTGGCCACGGATGATAGGTCCGGGACTAACTGGTCCCTCTCCCTGAGTTCAGCCTGCAGTCGGGTAACGTCAGTCTTCAATTGTGCAAAGGTAGGAAAGCAATCCACACACATGGCCATGTTTGTTGTCAGGCAATTAGTAAGAAAATTGGCATAAAAGTGCAAAAAGCTTAAAATCGGCCATAGGTTGTTTGCATATGACATCACGAACTACAGATGGAGGGCAGGAAGTGATTTTCTACACAGGAAGCACTGTCACAAACTTTCGAAATGCCTATGTTCGGCGTCATTAACTGAGGAACCACAAGGAGCTGTTATTGAGTGCCAAAAGTTGTTGTTCACGAGGGGGGAGTCGGATAACGCGCGTGTGTGCAGCGACCACTTCGTCAAAAAAAAGTCACTCTTCATAACATAAGGATCACGTGCAACATATCTTACTTTCTGTTTAGACGATATTATGACAGAACGGTATAAACCAGCACAGTTCGGGCTAAACTAGCTCCATCTCGTCCGTTCTGCTTTTCACTTCCTGCCCTCCATCTGATTCTCGCGCGTCATCAGAATCACGTGACTGCAAACGAGCTCTAACAGCGACCGGCTAGCCTAGCCACCAGGCTAAGAATAAACGTAGTTAAGCTAGCAGCAGTCGAGGTGGTCCAGTAGACCAGTATTTCTCAACCGGGGGTCCGCGGACCCCTAGTGGTCCGTGGTGTAATTGCAAGGGGTCAGTGAAAATAAAATATATTTAAAAAAAGATCCTATGACATTTATAGAAATAGGATTATTTTACTCAAATGTGACTGAGACCTTTATCTACCTAAACTATAAAGGGTAACATGACTTTTTTCTCTAATTACATCTGTTTCACAAGTGTAATTTATTATATTTTAATAAGAGATCTCGCTCCCGTTTGCATTGTTAAAAGTTACTGCATAAAAATTCTGTTGTTACATATATCTGAAAGTTACTGAATACATATTCTGTTTTGTTACATATATGTGAAAGTTACTGAATACATATTCTGTTTTGTTACATATATCTGAAAGTTACTGCATAAGAATTCTGTTTTGTTAACTATATCTAAGTTACAGCACGTTAGCCCCCTAGCAAGCGTGTCTGACCTTTTAGCCGAGCGGTTAGTGGTGTCGCCTTGTGGTGCAGTACACTACGTATCGAATCCCGCACCGGGCGAGATAATAACCGGTTGCAACACTAATTAGTTAGAAATACAAATTTGCAAACCAAAACAGACTTTTAATTCCAGGCCCCCCAGCCCCCCTCCCCCCACACACACTACGACGCCGCTGACTGTGAAAACCACTTCAAGATTCCCGATTACAAGACAGCGGGTCTGTAGTGTGAACGGCACGCGACCTGACGACTTTGAAGGTCGCGTGGCGTGAACTCGCGTTAGTTGTCCAACTGTAGGGGGCGTCAGTAACTCCACCGGACATGGTGAAACCACCACCGGCAACACTGGGGGCTCACTTTTTTTCTTTTCTTGCAGAAACCAACCTCAAGGTACTACAAGGCGTTACGGCAGAAGACCAGGCGGACAGGACATATCCACCAGTCTTCATAAATCAATACCCTTTACATGCTCCGTTGTAATCAATGATCCCGATGGCAGATAGTGGCAGGTTATTCAACACAAGGCAAGCAACTCTATTTGTATGGCACTTTATCATCGCAGAAGTCTTTCAAAGTGCTTTACAGGCAAACGATAAGAAAAGAAGCATTATAAACACGCCTGTCCTCTTAGCTCATTTATATTCCCCACTTGGTATATTGATATTTTTTCCAGACCTGTTTTTTCTCCAGTTTTCTACGTTTCTGAAGCTAAAGATTCACCTTAAAAAAAAAAATTAAAAAAAAGTGTTCCCTGACCGGGAATCGAACCCGGGCCGCGGCGGTGAGAGCGCCGAATCCTAACCACTAGACCACCAGGGAAGATGCCAGTACAGCGCCATATTAGACTAATATTAACAAGTCAAAAGCAGCGCCTGTATAATAGTGCTAATTTGCATTCGAGGTAAAACGCCTCTAACGACGCCTTGACGCATGCGCAGAGAGTTGCATCAGTTCGTCTTGGACACAACGTTTATCAACTTCCTGGGGCCTCTAACAACGCATGTTGTGTCACATGCATGACGGTCTATCTGCCTCAGACGTCTCACCGATTTAAACGGTTTACCTCAACCTGTCTCACTGCTTCACATGGCCCCTTGCTGCTACGGTCTATCCAGATTGTTATCATATTTCATTTCCTCCGATTTGCATATTAAGTAGACGCTCGCAAAGCATAAATAATAACGTGTGGCGCTAAATAGTCTCGCCTTCGTTCTGCTTGCCCTCCACTTTTCGCACATTGTGTGAAAGCTACCGCTACCACTTCCGGCTGCTCCCGTTAGGGGGCGCCACAGCGGATCATCCTTTTCCCTCTCCTCTGCATCTTCCTCTGTCACACCAGCCACCTGCATGTCCTCCCTCACCACATCCATAAACCTCCTCTTTGGCCTTCCTCTTCTCCTCTTCCCTGGCAGCTCCATATTCAGCATCCTTCTCCCAGTATACCCAGCATCTCTCCTCCACACATGTCCAAACCATCTCCATCTTGTCTCTCCTGCTTTGTCTCCAAACCGTCCAACCTGAGCGCACAGATTTAAAAAGAAGGTGGCTGGTTAATGATTGGCGTCGCCATGCTGTAAAATGCCTGTAAATGCTGTAAAAAGTGTTTAGCTGTGGTTGGGGGGCTCAACTCGGACTAAGCCAAAGACCTTTGTGAATAGTACACATGGCCATTGCAACTCTAATTAATGGTCACGGCAATTTGCATATGAACCCGATCGTTGTTTTGGGTCGTTGTTTACAAGGGTGGGACACCTGCAGTCAGGCGAGACTGAAGAGGTCACCGTCCTAGATGATGCGGAGACGTTTCTCGCTCAGTAAACGTTGTGTCCAGATGAACTGGTCCAACTCTCTGTGACGTCTAAAGTAGTGATTTACATCATGATGGTGATCCACATCCTTCAGTGGAATGCCAGCAGTTTAATCTTAAATGGTCAAGAGTTTTAAAACATATTGTAACGTAAGAAGACACGCTGGCCGCTAGATGGCGGGTCCGACCCTTTAGTCTAGCGGTTAGCGATGCCTCCTGCGGTGCGGGCGATACGGGTTCGCTTCCCGGCCGCGGCAGTTCCTGTGGTTGCGTTGTCCCCCGAATTCGCTAAAGTATGTTCATGATCTAGATATTTCACCAGATGAATTTGTTTCTCATGATACCTGGCTAAAACCACACTGACTTCATAATACCAGGACACACGTCAGGGGGATGTGAAGGGAACGTTAAACAAGGTGGGAGGAATGTCTGGCGTTTTATCTTCTCCAAATAAATATTGTAGAAAATTCGGGGGACAACGCAACCACAGGAACTGCCGCGGCCGGGAAGCGAACCTGTATCCTCCGCACCCCAGGAGACATCGCTAACCACTCGACTGAAGGGTCAGACCCGCCAGCCAGCGGCCAACGTGTCTTCTTATCCATGCACGTTACAATACGAACGTATGCAGATCAGTGGCCCCAGGCCACTTGAACTCTTCGAGGAGTAAACCGACCTTCCTCTATAGGAGCAAAATCGGTCTTAAACCTGAGAGGCAGTAATGCGCCAGAGTAGTGTCTAGCCTGCCGAAAACCCAGAGAAGAAGAATGCGTTTTGATTTGGAGCGGTCCGTAAGTTTTCGCTTCCTTGCTGCGCGCGAGACATGGTTATAGTTGCTCTACAGCAGTGGTGCCCAACCCTGCTCCTGGAGAGCAGCCATCCCGCCGTTTTTCACTCCAACCTTAATTCAACACACCTGACTCTACTAACTACCTACTGACCAAGACCTCGATTGATTGAATCAGATGTGTTAAATCAGGGTTGCAGTGAAAACCGGCAGGAGGGTAGCTCTCCAGGACCAGGGTTGGGCACCACTGCTCTGCAGCATCCTCGCGGGTGAAGGGGTTAAGCCGCCGCGCGCACGGTTCCTCGGAGAAAAACCACTTCAAGATTCCCGATTACAAGACAGCAGGTGTGTAGTGTGCACGGCACGGCGGCCTGGGAGGTCGTGTGGCGTGAACTGGCAGTAGTCAAACTGTAGGGGGCGTCAGTAACTCAGCCGGACATGGTGAAACCACCACCTGCAACGCTGGGGGCTCACTTTTTTTCTTTTCTTGCAGAAACCAACCTCAAGGTAAGGACCTATAGCAGAAGACCAGGGGGACTGCGCAGATCTATCAGTCTTCATAAACCGAAAACCACACGTCAAGACGTCTCCGGAGGCCACACGTGTTCGCTGGTCTTGTCGCTGCTGCAGAAATGTGAGTGGACGTTTTGATACACAGCCTGTCCGTGGTTAAAGAAGTTTTAGCTGGTGTTGCGGTCTAAGCATCGGCTTTGTGTCGATGCAGTTGCCCACTGGGGAGCGGGGTTCGCGTCCCGGTCTCGTCAAATCCGACTATGGCCGGACTCAATCAAGCAGCAATAATAGGCTAGGTGCACAGGCGGTCGTCATTGAAACTTCCGGGCGTCCTGGAGTGCATAGCCGTTTCCGGTCAGATTTGTTGTGAGGAGAATGGATAGCTAGCTAGCTGTATCTTTCAAGATGAGTGTCTTCGGGGCAAAGAGGAGGCGTCTGGTTACTTATCAGCGACAACTAGTGTAAACTACTAATAAGACACGTTAGCCCCTAGCTAACGGGTCTGACCCTTTAGCCGAGCGGTAAGTGATGTCGCCTTGTGGCGCAGTACACCCCGTATCGAATCCCGCACCGGGCAAGAAAATAACCGGTTACACTAGTTACCACTGTTGTGTGCTAACTCATCTCGGTATAATTCGACGATTAGCTTTCATAGATTTCCAGCTAACCCTGAGCTACGAGCCCAGTGGCTAGCTAAGATCCGCAGAGGCGAGTCCACTCCTTCCGAGACTACTCGTGTCTGTAGTCGGCATTTCAAGACAGGCGATGTAGTTATGACTGGGGGGAAAGGAAGTACTCAACAAAGGTAGTGTACCAGTCTTTTTGCTTGGAACCAATATTCTACTCCAGCCCCAAGGCTCAATGTTTGGCAACGCCGCCCGAGAAGCCCTTCCCCGGACATGGCGTTACCGGTGTCTGACTCCGACTCTGACCTGGAAGCACGTGTACCCGATCACGACTACTGCATTACGCCGGCGACCACCGGAAGGGCTGGTCAGTTGGCTGAGGAAAAGGAAATGTTGAAAAGGAAAGTAGTGGAGCTGCAACACTGCCTGGAAAGGTTGCATCTAAAGGTTGCAGACCAACACTACACGTGTTGGTCTGCAACGTCTCGCAGGATCAGACGAGGACATTCGTTCTTACACAAGGTAAATGAAGCATTTTCTGGGATACAAAATAAATCATGTGTCTACCGGTATGTGCACTGCCGTGTGTTTACCGTAATAGAAAGAAGGTCTAATGTGCTCATCTTGTTATTCTTAGATTTGCATCATACAAGCATTTCCTGACCTTTTGGCAACTGATGGAGCCAGCCGTGAAAACCGAGATGATAAGGGTCACCCAGTGCTGCCTCTGGCAAGTCCACTCAACACAAAGCAACGGTAAGGTATGTTATGAGAATCAAATCCAGTGAAGAGGAATGATGGTCGTTGTTGTATCCAATGTTAATGTGACGCATGTATGTGCATGTTGAGAATGGTTTGTGGTTACACACTCATGTGGGCAATAGGCACTATAGACAATAGGGCACAGACTACTGGGGCCAAGACTGCCTCAGCGTGATCATGGGTGAATAGGCAACATCTCTCTAGTGGCACTTTTTGGTGGTTTAATTGCTTTTATTGTCATGCTGTTGTGATTTAACTGGTCTCTGCATGATAAAAACACAAAGCCCTTTTCATTTATTTTCCCCAGAAACTGGCACCCGTTTACGAACTGCTGCTATTTTTGATGTACTTGTCTGTTGGCCTGCCTCTCAGAGATCTTGCCAAACGCTTTTGACATTCACCGCGCCACAGCCAGCAGGATCATTACAACATGGACAAACTTTCTGGACTTTGTCCTTGGCTCCATCTGCCTGTGGATACCACAAGATGAAGTGAAAGCTCTTTTGCCACCAGAGTTTTTGAGTCCTACCCTGGCACACAGGTGATCCTTGACTGTACAGAGATCTACTGCCAAACTCCCTCCTCTCTCCTTCTGCAGAGGGAGGTCTTCTCAACATGCAAATCTCACACGACATTCAAGGCCTTGATAGGAATTGCCCCCCCACGGCCCCATAACGTTTATCTCTGCATTGTATGCTGGCTCGATGAGCAACCGAGACATCTTCAAGATATACGGCATTACTAACCTCCTCACTGCAGACACAGCCATTATGGTGGACAAAGGTTTTGTGGTGGACTCGCTCGTTCCCTGCAAGGTCTACCGACTCGCCTTTCTGTCGAAGAATGCCCAAATGTGTAGGGAGGATGTCCAGCAGACGCAGTCCATTGCCCGCGTGAGAGGCCACGTTGAGAGGTGATTTTGTTTTGAGTACTAATATTTATATCAATTCTATTTTACACGGGTAAAGATTTGATGATGATATGCTGTATCTCATGAATTAAATATTCTGCTCATTTCTCCTACAAGAAATGTATATTGTATATCTTATGGGTATCCTTATGTTGGTCATTTTTACTTTTTCTTCTTTGTTTCAAACCTGGACAGGTGTATCCGGAGGGTCAACGAAAACAAGCTGTTCAGCCAGGTCATACCGCTGTCTGTGTGTGGAAGTATCGATCAGCTGTTCAGTGTAGCTTGCATCCTGGTGAACTACCAGAATGGACCACTGGTGAAGGCCTGGGCAGGTAAATGTGTAACTAGTATTTGCAGTTATTACGTATAAATTGATGGAATAGTGGCACATTTGCAGACATTAGCGGGGTTAAGGTTATAATCTTGGTAATAAAGCAAATTTGACATTAAATAATTATGCATTTAATTCCAAAAGGAGAGAGACGCCCTCAGGAGCGAACCTATGCTGACCTCACAAGCATCCAGGACCAGGAGGACCATCAGCCCACAGCCAGCCACAAAGACCTCTGTCACCAGGAGTAGGTTGACCATCAGTCCACAGCCACACAGACCTCTGTCACCAGAGGTCACAATCACATACATGTGAGCTACTGCTCCATTTACCTAATCAGATGTCAGCATAAATCAAATCAATTTTATTTGTATAGCCCAATATCACAAATTACAAATCTGCCTCAGTGGGCTTAACAGCAACACAACATCCTGTCCTTAGACCCTCTCATCGGATAAGGAACAACTCCCTAAAAAACCCTTTAACAGGGAGAATTAATAGGAAGAAACCTCGGGGAGAGCAACAGAGGAGGGATCTCTCTCCCAAGACGGACAGCCTGCAATGGATGTTGTGTTCACGCAATTTACATAATACAGCATTGAAAGAGGATAACAGAATTATAATGGACATAAAATGTATGAAGAATATGATGCACAGGATGCCAAGCAGTGTCCACATGCCAACGGAGCAGTCCAGGACCCAAGCCACGTGACCAGCATCATCATGTAAAAAGAAAAACTTAAGTAAGGAGTGGAAGGGCAGGCAGCATCCAAATGGCGACCACCATCACCACGGAGACCTGGGAGCATATTGTCCCAGTGAACCAATTCTCCATTCAAACGCATCATATCTCAGCTGTATTGTATTTGTTGTTCATCGTCCATCCACTGTATATAGTGCCCATACTCAAGTGCCTTATCCTGTTGTATAATATTGTCTATCCATAATACATAGTCCATAGTACATACTAGCCATATGCTTCATAAGCTTTTTGTCACATGGCATCTTGCCATACTCCATGATGTCTGCCACTCTTGTTCCTGTTATTAAGGACAAAGCAGGCAAACGATTGCTCTGGCCAGTGTGGTATCTAAAGTGATGGAGAAAATGTTATGTGACAGATTCAGTTCTTATTGTATAACTACTGACAACCAAATGTTGTTCATCCATGCTTGCTTGTTTATTCTGTAAAGCACTTTGTGAAAAGCACTTCATAAATAAAATTGACTCGTCCTACGTCATACCTATCTATTATTTCATTTTTCTATTCCTCCGGTCACAACATCATCGAGAGTATTTGGTCTGTTGGTGCTTGACCAACTTCAACAGGGGAATCGCTCAGAAATGGTGAATAAAAACAGATTCATTGCAAAAACCTATTACAAACCAAAGAGCAATTCTATTCTCCACTGACGGGACACATGGCAGTCATACAAATGTTACATACATTACCCCTTACTGCTTATCCTTCAAGCAAACAGACATGTAAACGTTGAAAAAGAAGTAATCCCCTTTCTCCCTCATGGTTGTAGCAACACCAGCATCTCTGTAGATCCTCTGGATCACCATTATCCTCCTCTGCACACACTACAAAGTCACACCACTGCACCCCAGAAACCAGCAGCTGGCCTTGCGTCCGCCAGAAGTAGGAATGCTGCTTTTTCAATGTCATGGTGTCACCTTCCAGTACTTACAGTCAACATAGCTTTTCACATTTGGACATTTTATCTCCAGCAGGCCAAAGGGTGGATTTTCTGTTGGGTCAAACACAACCCCATCAGGAGAGGATCCTAACCAGGGAGCGTCTGGGTGGATGATGAACCCGCATGGCCAGTAATTGGTATTTTTAACCCGGCAATAGTCTTGTATGGCAGCAGGGCGCCAATGCCAACCCCCGTTTCATCGGTGGAGTTTGAACCCTAACCCTCGATCATCCGCTCAGCAAGGTGTTCTGCCGACCTGGCACCCCGAACATGGCAAACCTCTCTGAAGTGGGAAGATGTCACCCTATCCCTCCTGACTCGGTGCCACTCCACACATGCACTCTGCTCCCTCGTAGCAGCCTCTATTTTCCTCGCCATATCAAGATCGATTGCTAGTGAGATAAGATAAGATCTTTAATTGTCACTGAACAAGTATATGTATGAGTACATTGAAATTGGACGCAGTCCCAAGGTGCTAGTAATAGTAGTACAAAAACACACAGAATAATAATAATAATAATGAGATAAAATGAGAGTTTAAAAGTGATTTCAGTGCATGTGCAGGGGTGTAGCCTTACACTATGCTGTACTCTATCGCTACTACACATACATACATACATACATACATACATGCATACATACATACATGCATACATAGTGATCGCAGATGTAGCTGCTCTTAAAGACTACTCTGATACTGGCCTATAATTATCCAATGGTCGAGGTGGCGGTGGAGGGGCATCTGGGTGGATCAGAATCACACGGCTCACAGGCACCGGGTGTTGGTAAGAGATTGGACTCCCCTCCTGAACATCACCAAATTCTGAGCTGACCAGTGGGACTTCAGCACTGATTGACATGGTGGTGATCAGTGGTGCGATGTCGGCTGGAAAGTCCTTATAAGCCTCTGCTACTTTAAGGACGTCGGGATCAGGCAGCTCCCCCCCGCACTGCTTTATAAAGTGTGCTCCTGTGTTGAATATACGTAATTTGGGCATTGGAGTTAGAAATAATAACTTCACACTGGAAGTAAATCGATGTGTTGCATTCCAGTTTATAATGAAACATAAATACCTGACACCATTGCCAACGGCCCTCTGCTTCGGCTTGGTTGATAGCACCACCATATCGCTGACCCCACCTGGCTTCACACCCTAATAGTATGAACATGTTAGTTAGTTAAATTATTTATTTAGTTAAATTATGTATGTATGCATGTATGTACTTAAACCATTGGATGGTGCAGGTGCGCTCACAGACTCACCATCGTCCGTGGCTTGTGCCAGCGCTGTTCTGTCTCTGTACAGCGGTGTGTCGGTGTGTCGGCCAGAACACAGGAATGAAGAGGAGACGTGAACTTCGTTTGTCTGAACTGTATTGAAATCCAGCATAAATTATAGCGAGTTCTGCAACAACAAAAAGGGAATTGCCATCAGGCACTAGCATTGCATCATTACAGGATATGAGTTAGGCTACCAATAAACATAATAAAGGTATGCCCATACATTCAGTGGTTCTGAGTTATTCAACATAGCAATAGCTTCACAATATCAGAAACGGTGGCCTCAAGCTACATACGTTTAGAGTAGGCCTATTACCATAATATACGATACAATGGCGACATCTGCTGGAGAGACGAAGAATAACAAAATGGCGTCCGCGTTGGACGATCGACACAAACGACCAAACTAACACACGACGGCATAAACTGTACGTTAGCCTATAACAACTTATAAGGCATCACCTTCGCTAATTTTGCATTTAAATCAAGGAATTATGACAGATATTCTAACATGGAATATATCCTCTCACATTTTAGAACCTATGGGTGCGCAGTGAGCTAGCTACTGCTACATAGCCTAGCTAAACATGACGAGGCAACTCAGTCTGAAACACTTACTTTTCGTCAGGGGCTCAAACAAGTTGGATCGCAACGAAGGACAAATGAGGATAACTTCACTGTACACCCAGACACGAGTGTTGCAGGGGGAAACTACATGTAGTGTGCACTTATAACGAGGGGTGCAACGATTAATCGACGTAGTCGACAAAAATCGATGACAAAATTAGATGCCGACGAATTTAATGGCGGACAATTCGTCGGTTACGTCATCGCGCATGTATTTCACGCTGCGGAACTGAACGAACTACACGTGGTTTCACCGGAGCTGGCGACGGAAGTAGCTAAAGACTGAGGCGTCTCACTTCCTGTCAAACGCGCTGACAGTTGCGCATGCGCAAAAGCGACCGAGACCGGAAGCGGAGGCTACGGGACGGGTAAACAAAACGGCAAAACGGCCACGGCCGGCGCAACACCATCGCATCCTAAAACATGTGAAGTCTGGGAGGATTTCACCCTCAACTTGGCAAAGGAAAGGGTGACCTGCCAGGTGTGTAAGGCGGACCTTGCTTATCATGGGAGCGCCTCAGTAACGCACGAACATGTGAAGAGGAGGCACGTTGGACGTCTGGACGATGCGGACGCGCCTCGGTGAGATAGTTAGCTTGTTAGCTAGCTAGCTAGCTGTGTATGGACGGAGTTGTCTTGGCTTCTAACATTAACATAAAGCCAAGACAACTCCGTCTATACACAGCTAGCTAGTTCTAACATTAACATAAAGCCAAGACAACTCCGTCTATACACAGCTAGCTAGCTAGTTCTAACATTAAAATAAAGCCAAGACAATTCCGTCTATACACAGCTAGCTAGTTCTAACATTAACATAAAGCCAAGACAACTCCGTCTATACACAGCTAGCTAGCTAGTTCTAACATTAAAATAAAGCCAAGACAACTCCGTCTATACACAGCTAGCTAGCTAGTTCTAACATTAAAATAAAGCCAAGACAACTCCGTCTATACACAGCTAGCTAGTTCTAACATTAACATAAAGCCAAGACAACTCCGTCTATACACAGCTAGCTAGTTCTAACATTTACATAAAGCCAAGACAACTCCGTCTATACACAGCTAGCTAGTTCTAACATTAACATAAAGCCAAGACAACTCCGTCTATACACAGCTAGCTAGCTAGTTCTAACATTAACATAAAGCCAAGACAACTCCGTCTATACACAGCTAGCTAGTTCTAACATTAACATAAAGCCAAGACAACTCCGTCTATACACAGCTAGCTAGTTCTAACATTAACATAAATCCAAGACAACTCCGTCTATACACAGCTAGCTAGTTCTAACATTAACATAAAGCCAAGACAACTCCGTCCATACACAGCTAGCTAGTTCTAACATTAACATAAAGCCAAGACAACTCCGTCTATACACAGCTAGCTAGTTCTAACATTAACATAAAGCCAAGACAACTCTGTCTATACACAGCTAGCTAGTTCTAACATTAACATAAAGCCAAGACAACTCTGTCTATACACAGCTAGCTAGTTCTAACATTAGCATAAAGCCAATACAACTCCGTCCATGCAGGATTCTAAGAGTTTAAAAGAGTGATGTCCCCCTTTTGCCTGACAAATGTCTTTAAAATGCAACTTGATTGATTGCTTGATTTTAATCAAATTTATGCAGCCCGACTGTGAAGAAGAGTAAAGGTACCATGGGTGGCTTCATGCAAAAGAAGCAGGCGTGTACACCGCAGCAAGCGACCGCCCTCACCGAACCAATACTAAACACGATGGTCAATGACATGAGCTGCTGTTTTGTGCGATTCCTCATCTGACTAGTCGATTAATCGTTTCAATAATCGACGACTAGTCGACTATCGGAATAGCTGTTAGCTGCAGCACTACTTATAACACGAACACAGTCTCAACGTGCGCTAGGCAAGGCATCTAGCTTCGAACTACAACTGAACATAGGCTGCGTCACTCACAACCGGAGAATCTGGCCAGAGTCTTAAAGGGGCAGGCACCTATAAATGTCAGGGCCTTTTTACACTGTAGACGTGCAATAGCCATTATTTCAGTTTAGTCATCTGGGTTCGGTAACTTACCACTTAGGCTAGCTTACTTAGAAAAAGGCTGATTTTTTTTTTATCATTCTGATGACAACTTATGTGTTTTTGTAGACTCAGACAAGCATACTGGCGATGAAGGCCCTTCAGCTTCACCTGCACATCAGGGTATGTATGCATATGCATTCTTTGCAACTTTATCTGCTTTGACTTGGGATGGGGATGTTTCCCTTTTGCTGTATTTATATACAGTGGCTTATACTGTCATTCAGGGCAAAGCCCAATTTTTGTGAGTGAGAGAAAGGAAATAAAGTGTGAAAAAGCTAAAATGGCCAGGATTTGACATACAAATAAATTGACACAACTGTTAAAATCCCTGTATTGCTTCAGGTGTGTCAAATCAGCCACTCTCAGACCATGATGCCAACAATGAGAACCATCCAGCAGTACCTGCAGGCCATGCAGTGTCACGTAGGGATAGTGATGTGGCAGTCCTTGTTGCCCCACCTGGACCTCATGGTATGCCTTAATATTTCATTTTTCATATGAAATATATTGTACTTAATTAATATAGTGTACTTCATTCAATTCTTTCATCTGTATTAATGCCCCAATGAGCACTTCTGTCCCAACAACACTTAATGCAGGATCTGATCGCATGCTTTTGTCACTTTCAGATATTTCACAGTCAAGAGCAGCAGGACCCACTCAACCTCGTTTAAAGACTTTTCCAAAAACCATCCAAGGTCAGAAGAGGAGGTCGTTCAGTCCATTGTGGTATAACAAAAGGTACAGAAAGAAAGTTGAAGAGAATCGCAGTTACATTACAACAGTTGCAGATGTACTGCTTGTGACAGCGACACAGAATATAGCACAAAGAGGTCACTGTGAAGCTGAAGAATCTGACAACAAAGGGAATTTCTTAGAAATTCTAGAAATGATCGCTAAACACAATCCTATGGTAGCCAAAAAAATGAAGGCACAAGGCAATGCAAAATACACAAGCCATACTATACAGAATGAAATTCTGTGGTGCTTAGCAAGTATGGTGCGTGATTCCATTGTGAAGGAAGTGAAGGAGAGTAAGGTATTCTCTGTCATTGCTGATGAAAGCAAAGATCTGCAAAAGAAGGAGCAGCTGTTATTAGTAGTTAGGTATTACTTCAATGGGGCTGTGTATGAACGCTTTCTTGATTTCCAACATGCCCAACATCTAGATGCTAAGGGGCTCAGCGAAATGATCATCCGGTGTTTAGAAAGCTGTGGCCTACAGTACAAATCAAATCTTGTTGGATAAGGTTATAATGGGGCCTCGGTGATGAGTGGCAAACACTCAGGTGTGGCAGCCAGAATTAAGACGGAGGCTAAAAATGCGTTTTATGTCCACTGTAATGCGCACTGCCTGAACCTGGTCTTAGTTGACACTGTGAAGTCAGTTCCACAGGCTTATTGCTTCTTCTCACTGTTTGAGAAGCGCTATGTGTACATGTCAGGGTCTTATGTGCACCAGAAATAGCTAGATGTTCAAAAGGAGATGTATGGTGGCCAGCCTAGGAAGTTACAAAAACTTAGTGACACAAGATGGGCATCTAGAGCGTTGGCTTGCAGGAACTTGATGGATAGGTTACCAGCTGTATTCTGTGTTCTTCAAAATATAAGCACCGAAAATCATGGAGACAGATCCATTGATGCTCGAGGTTTGCTTGCACAGATTGACCTTACATTCATAGGCCTCTTTGCAACCTTCCGAAAACTGTTCGGAAACACAAAGCTGCTGTCTGACCTGCTACAGTCACCCTCAGTTGATTTAGCTATGGCAGTAGACATGGTGGAGTCACTTCACGATACATTTCAGGAGTACAGGACTGCGACATTTAGTGATCAACTGTGGCACGACATAGTAGAGACAGCCAAACAGTGCAATATAGCTGTTGAGAATGGTGAGAAGAAGAGATCACAAAAAGTTAGCTCCAGACTTGGTGGGTCTTATGTGACATGTACTATAGGCCTGCACAAGGGTAATGATGACAAAGATACATTCAGACAGAGACTACTCTACCCCATCCTTGACTCCATAATTGGTGAAATGGAAAGAGGGTTCTCGAAACCTAACTGTTTAATAATGAAAGGTATACAGGCCCTAAACCCTAAAAGCAGTATCTTCCTTCAAGACGACCAGGTATTTGGCTTGGATGAAATGTATGGTTGCAATCATGAAGATCTTACTCATGAGCTTCACCAGGCTAGGAGAATTTTGCAAACGAAGGCTGAGAGTGGGGCGGCGCAGTTGGCAAGTGTTCTAGACTTGACTGTGTTTTTAGAACCGTACCAAGAGGTGTTTCATGAGCTCTTCAGGCTGTGCTAAATAGCCGTGGCCCTTCCAATCAGCAGTGCTGCCTGTGAGCGGAGCTTTTCATCTCTAAAGCTCACTAAAACTCAGTTGCGGACAACCGTGGTAGATAGCAGGCTAAGCCATGTGGGTGTGCTAAGCATTGAGTCAAGAAGAGCTAAGGCATTGAACATGGATGACTTTATAAAAGTGTTTGCAACACAAGAACAGGCGAATCCATGTGTTTTAAATGTGTCCTGGGCTGTGTTGCAAGAGGCAGCTAGCATCTTTTGCAGCAAACAGGGTACATGTCAAGATAGAAGTTTGTGCTGGAAGTGTTGCTTTATCAAAACAGGGTGCTGAGATGGCAAACTGCGACAAAGATGTTGTAATCACAGTGTGTCTGGCCTCAGTGCTGCCTGTTGTTGGGTCCAACCACACCATTTATATAACATTTCACCAACATCTTCGGAGTGATCTGAACAATGTGACAAAGGCAAAGACACCTGTCTGTAGCTGAAACTTTTTGATTATGGCGGTATAAACGCACAATGTGACGTATGTGTAGGGATTGTTGTTTTTCCATTAACTGTACACAGAATTGTGTTTATAAGCTGGTGTAATTGTTTTTTCCTCGTAACTGTACCGTCTGAGGTTACGTTTAGATCACTGGCCTCAAACCCGAATTAAGCTTTTAAACAACCGAAGTGCCTGCGTGTTACAGTGTTGAAGCAAGATTTGCTGGGAAGGAGAAATGTGAGGGGGGGGGGGTGTGAGTCTTCTTTTTTTCGTTTTTCTTTTTTGTCAAGTTAGCTAGCGTGAGTTCAAGTCTCTCTTTTGGTAAGATTACTACAGGGTCTGTTCTTCTAACCAACCACACTGTAGCACATTGGAAGTTGTGCACAATTTTCTCAAGTAAATACGTACTTCGTCCACACAGGCTGATTTATTTTAATTTTGTCGGCACTTTATACTGTATACCGTGACTGTATTTTTTAATGTGTGTTGTTTTCTTTTGTATGTATCCTACTTTTGGAGGTACAATTTCTTTAAAGAATAAAGTATGGAAGCACCACTCTGTTTCAGCTCAACATTTATTGAAAAAAATCCCAGAACTCCCCACATACCAGACATCTATATATATATACTGGATATATCGTCGTGGCAACCTGGTTGACACACTCAACGTGCCTGTAACATCTCCTTTCCTGTAGCTCAGGAACATAAATGCAATCAAATGCGCAGTGTAACAATTCCCTCCAACTCCTCCAAGGTGCATGTAAACACCCCACCAGTTGTATTGCATTTCACACTAATAACAGGCAAGGCAATTCTGTGAATAAACTTTGAACTTACACATTTAGCATATTTGTACATAGCATTACATAATGCATTGTCTCCACAATCACGTTTGGTTTTTTTGTTTGTTTTTTTAACAATGAACACGGAGCAGTCCAACAGTCTTGTGAACAGTTTCTTTGTGTATGTACTGTAAATGTGTATGTGTGTTTGTGAGTGGGCTTTCCGCTTACACCCTAGTGCCCATGTTCTCTCAATGCCACCTCAAAGTCACAAGTTCAGTCTTTGTGGTGGCCGTGACAGGCGGCCACTACATCAGTAGACGGCCTGGCCTGTTGTACCACTGGGTTTTCCCAGTGTCGAGCACTGTCCTTGCACTGGTGCACTTGGCGTGTGAGGAGGTACCACCTCACTTGGTTCGCCCTGACTTGAGGCATTCCTTGTCTCGGCTGAGGCGGTCTTTCCGGTGACATGTCCCTGTTCAGGACTGCTATGCTCAGGCATAGTGCTGTGTTTGGGCTGAGCGCTCTGCTATGCGCAGATCTACATGGTTGTGTCTGTTGAGTGTGCTGTCAACATCCACCATGAATGAACGAGGAGCGACTTTCTGGAGGCACTGTCCCAGAGGCCATCGTCCCATGTGCTCAACAGGTAGAGGCCTCATTCTTATATGATCTCCCACATTCAGTGCTGGGAGGTCCCGGGCAGATCTGTCGTAGGTTGATTTTGCCATCCACCGTTTCCACCGCAACTTCTCTGTCACTCCGACCACTACATGTGGTAGAAGCAAGCTGTCCGCGACTGGCAGAGAAGTTTTGAGCCTACGTGACATTAAGCGTTGGGCTGGGCTGCTGTCTAACCCCTCTGTGGGTGTGTTGCACCGGTGGAGGATGGCCATCCATGCATCTGTACCATCCACTTTTGCTCGCTTGCAGAGAGACTACTATTTTCACGGCCGTCTCGGCCTTACCGTTCTATTTTGGATGTCGGGGTGAGGATGTGTCACATTAAAACCCCAGCTCGCTGCAACCCTCCGGAATCGCTCACAAGCTAAATGCGGGCCGTTATCAGCGATCACTCTCTCTGGCTGTCCATAACACACAAACTGGGCTTTGCAGTGTGTCATGAGCACGTTGGCTGATAGATCTGGCAGCTGGTCGATTTCCCAGTAATCTGAGTAATGGTCAACAAGGATAAGAAAGACTTTGCCAGCATATGAGTAGATATCCATGCTCACCGTTTGCCATGGATGTGCTGGTATCTCATGTGACATCATAGATTCCTTCTGCTGGGTCCGTGCGTACTCAATGCATGCGGAGCAGTTCGCCACAAAGTCCTTTATTTCAGCTTTCATGTTTGGCCAGTAGAGCGTATCCCTGGCCTGTCTGTAACAAGCCTCTCCTACCAATGTGGCTAGTGTGTATGCGTTTGAGCAGTTTGGCTCTCAAGGCCTTTGGAATAACGATGCACTGCCCCTCTGTATAGCTACAGCACCCCGTTTTGCACATTCAACTCATCCCTAATGGGCCAGTATTCCCGCACTGCCAATGGAGTGTCCTCCTTGAAGTCAGGCCACCCGCCAAGGATCACCGATTTCAGCTCTTGAAGTACATCATCCGTTTCTGTGTGCTGTGCTGTTTGGCGGAATCTGAAGGCAGTAACATCCAGGTGCTGTGCTCGGTCTAGCTGTGAGTACTCTATCTGAGTGCTGTCCATGGTACACACTGCATGTCGCACGTATGGGGTGTCCGACCCGCAGCACAGCAGTGTAGCCCTGCTCAAAGCATCGCTAATGTATATTTCAGGCCCAGGCTTGTACACAACATCGAGGTTGTAACATTGCAGCTGCATCAACATGCCCTGGAAACATATCGGTGTGCTCAGGAGGGGCTTTTTGAAGATGGTGATCAATGATTTGTGGTCCGTTTCCGCAGTGGCTGTTTCCCTGCCATGTAAGTATTGGTGGAATCTCTGGCAAGCGAAAACTATGCTCAAGCACTCTTTCTCTATTTGAGCGTAGTTTTGCTCCGTCTGTGTCAGCACTCTTGAGGCAAAGGCCGCAGGCTGCCCCCCTTGCAACAAGCAGCACCCCAGTCCAGTCATGCTAGCGTCGCTCTGGGTCGTAACAGCCTTTGTGATGGCATAGTACTTGAGAACAGGAGCGCTAGAGCCCATCCGCTTTATTTCAAGCACTGCATCCTCGTGCTTGGGCAACCAATGCCATTCAGTGTCCTTATTCAGGAGCCTGTAGAGTGGCTCACAGACCTCTGAGAGCTTTGGCAAGGTACATCACAAATCCAATGAAGCGTTGGCATCCCCAACACAGCCCGTGTTTTCTCTGGGTTGATTTCCAGTCCTTCCGAGGGCAGTATTTGGCCGTGGAAGTGGACAGCTTGGAGTTTGAATTGCAGCTTGCGCTCACTCAACCTGAACTTCACGGCCCTGCATCGCTCCATGAGAGCACACAAGTTGTTGTCATGGTCCAGTTCCGCTTCTGCGTCCGTGTCGCCACACCCGACCACCAGAATGTCATCAGCTATTGGTTCAATGCCAGCCAGGCCTGATAACAGTTCATGTTGCTTGCGTTGATAGATCTCTGGGGCTACTGAGACTCTGAACGGGAGTTTGAGCCATCTCATTCGGCCCCATGGTGTCCAGAAGGTCGTCAGGCGGCTACTTTCGTCATTAAGCTTGCACTGTAGAAAGGCATCGTGAGCATCACCAGTGTGAATAAGCGAGCTTTGGGCAGCTTGTACAACACGTCTTCCAGTGTTGGCCTGTGGTAGTGAGACCTCAGCAGTGCTCGATTTAGGGGTTTTGGGTCAATGCAAAGTCTTATTTTTTCTGGTTTTGCAACAGTCACCATATTACTTATCCATGCAGTAGGCTCGGTCACCGGTGTGATGTTGCCAACTCTGATGTGTTTGTCTAATTCTTCCTTGACTCTTGCCCTCAAAGCTACAGGAACCTTTCGAGGTGTGCATTGTACTGGAGTTACATTAGGGTCCAGCTCAAAGTGTGTTTCGCCTGGGACTGACTCGATTGGGTCATTAAAGACATCATTGTAGTCTTTTAACAGCTGTTCTTTTGTAAGAGGCCCACCCTGACTTGCTTCTACTTTATTCAGCTCATCTGGAATTGTGAAGCTCACGAGGCCCAGATGTTCGCATGTGGCCCCGGAGAGGGGAGGCTCTTGCTTGGTTTCAACTATCTCAAAGACGAGGCTTTGCTTTTCTCCTCGAATGACACCATCTGTGTGGAATGTCCCCTTGTGATGGCAGAATTTGCCCAGAATACAGTTTCAGCTTGGTTGTGCTCGGGTGTAACGCTGTTCCGGGTGACAGCTTCTCTTTGATCTTACTGCTCATAACATTGCAAGTGGCGCCTGTATGTATCGGACATGCCTGCCTTTTCTTATTCAGACGCAGGTGCACAAACCATTTGAGCCCCTGGGATTTCACAGTGCTAATGCATTCAGTGGCTAGGAACAGTCTATCATCAGTATCTGAGCCCCCTTCCCCTTGTTCAACATCTTCAAGCACATTCACTTGTTTTATTTTGCAGGACTTGCTTCTAGCCTGACATACTATACCAAAGTGATTTGAACGCCGCATACTGGGCATGTCTTACCATAGGCTGGGCATCGCTCTGCCCCGCTTGTGACTGTTTCCACAATATTTACAGGTCCAATGTGGGTCTCTCCCCCACCATTTTTCCTCGCGTTTTGTCCACGGCATTCACACTGTCTGAGTGCACTTGTGGGCCCTCCATAATTGTCATGTGTTTCTCTGTCAGTTCCGCAAGCCGACAGATTTCGGCTGCCGCGGTTAGCGTCAGGTCTCGTCCACGCACCAAGCGCCCCCTGACGTCCTCACTTGCAACACCGAGCACGAGCCTGTCTCGAATCAGTTTGTCCTTCAGCCCTGTGAACTCGCATGACGCTGCTCTTTCCCTTAGCCTCGTCAGAAAACTGTCTTATCGGGTCATCCATTTCTTGTTTGCAACACCCGAACACCTACCTCTCGTAGATGATATTTTTCGCAGGCTCGAAGTAATCCCCCCAAAGCATCCAAGATAGCAGTTAGGTCTTTCTTTTGATCCTCGGTCACTGTGAGGTTGTGCATGTAAATATGACAGCACTTGTTACCCATTAGCTGTCTCAGCAAGGCTGCCCTGTACGTCTTTCGGCTTCTCATGTAGACCCGTTGCTAGCAAAAAATCCTCGAATTCCACTTGAAAAACTTCCCAATTCTTTGCTAAATCCCCGAACATTTGCACGCCCTCGGGCGTCGGAATGCTATTACTCGCCATGGTGTGGGTTTACTAGTTTTAAATTCATTTATTTCTGATTTTTCCCTTTTTCTCCCAATTTAGTGGCCAATCGATCCCTATTTTAGCTCAAACACCCACCCTCATACTGCATGCGTTCGCCAACTGCATCTCTAAGGCCGGCAGTCTCGAAGGAGACGCCTCACCACTTTCGTGACAAGGTCAATCCAGGCCGAACCACTGCTTTTTCCCCACACACACAGAGACGCATTCACGTGATGAACACAAGCTGACTCCGCCCCCCTCCCGAAGACAGCGTTGCCAGTTGTTGCTGCTTCACCCAGTCCGGCCATAGTCGGATCTGACGAGACCGAGGAGCGAACCCCGGTGCCCAGTGGGCAACTGCATCGGCACAAAGCCGATGCTTAGACCGCTATACCACCGTGGACCCCGTGGATTTACTAGTTTAGTTGGTAGCTAAACCGCTTCTCACAACACCTTGTTTCAGCTCAAAGTTTTTTATTGAAAAAATCCCAGAACTCCCCAAATACCAGACATATATATATATCATGGCAACCTGGTTAACACACTTAACATACCTGTAACACACTCTGTTGTGTTGTGATTAGTAGGTCTATTTATCTATACACACAGGAATTGTAATGTTAGTAATTAAAGAAGATATGGGTAGTGGAGATAAAAATGGTCATAAATTGATGCAGAAAAGGCACAAATTGGTGCATAAAAATTCACCAGAATGCAGGAAATGACGTGTTCGACGCTTGGAATTTCCTGGGGGAGGACCCCCAGACCCCCCGCTTCAGGCCACCCCTGCATAATTCAGTGCCCCACTTGGGCCACCCCACTCAAAAAAGTCTGCACACGCCACTGCACATTGTGTGAACGTGCACAGATTAAAAAAGAAGGTGGCTAGTGAATGATTAGCGTCGCCATGCTGTAAAATGGCTGTAAAATGTGTTTAACTGTTGTTTGCTTTTGGTTATTGTCGTGTTGTTTGGTTGGGGGTTTGACTCGGACTAAGCGAAAGACCTCTGTGAATAGTACACATGGCCACTGTAACTCTAGTTAATGGTCACGGCAATTTGCATACGAACTGATCATTGTTTTCGGTCGTTATGCCACTGTATTGTTTATAAGGGAGGGGATACCTGCAGTCAACTGAGACTGAAGAGGTCACTTAGATGATGATGAAACGTTTCCCTCTCAAACAGCAGTGCCACACAAAAGACAAAAACACACATCCTAAATTTCCCAAAAACCACACCACCAAAAACATACAAAAACAGATAGAGCAAAGCAACAAAAAAAGAAAGTCTTGATGCATGCTCAATAACCCAGGAAAGAAAATCAAAGGAGGTTGAATCAGTTCATGTGGACACAACATTTATTGACAGAAGCGTTTCATCACTCAACTAAGTGACCTCTTCAGTCTCAACTGACTGCAGGTATCCGACCCTTATAAACAATACAGTACAATACGGGGCCTAACGACCGAAACCAACGACCATGTTCATATGCAAATATGGGTGTGATCACTGATCATCCCGCGGTTCAGGGATGGTCGTTCCCTCTTCACATAGACGGCTTCTTTGACTCCCTGTTCAAACCAGCGTTCCTCCCTATCAACGATGTGCACATCCTCATCCCTGAAAGAGTGGCCACCGGCCTGTAGATGGTGTAGACTGTGTAGATGGTGTAGACTGTGCAGATGGTGTAGACTGTGCAGATGGTGTAGACTGTGGAGTCCTGGTCTGACGTGTTAGCTCTCCTGTGTTGTGTCATCCTCTTGGCTTGTCCGTTAGTTTCCCCAGTGTACAAGTCACTGCAATCCTCCTGGCACTTAACAGCGTTAAGTGCTCTGTTTGTGCCAGGGGACCCGATCCCCTGGCACGATGACCTTCTCACCCCGGATCCCCCGGGGGATCCGACTAATTTCCCTGTAAGGGACGATAAAGGTACTTTGACTTGACCTGATCCTTGGGGTGGACCAACCTGTGGTACAGCGTGTTTTGGGGTTTGAAAGCAACTGAGATGCAGTGTTTTGAAAATGCACGTCTCAGCTTTTCTGACACTCCCACCACATACAGAATCTCCACTGGTTACCCTTAGACGGCTGTTGTCCTTCTCCTCTCTTGGATCGGCTGCTGCACTGTCTGGGCATCTTCCTGGCTTTGACAAACGCCCAGTTAGGATGACCACACTTAGCCAGGGCCTGTTTAATGTGGGGTTTCTCCCCTTCCCCGGCCGCTGTGTCGGTGGGGACGTTGTCAGCTCGGTGGACTGTGGTGGCCAGTGATACAGAGAAATTGCCAAAAAAAATCAATGAGACGAGGCTCCTTCAAAATAAGACTTTTATTGACGTATCGACAAAGTGAGTCAGGTCTGCAGAGTGACTGAAGTTCAGACAAAAGCCTCCCGGTCTTTATACCATTTACAAATCTAGTGAACAATATACTTGCGTCAGTCAATGTCCTGCTTTTAATCAGGGACCTTGGTGATCAGGCCATGTCGGTGGAGCAGGAGCCTCTCTATCGACGCAAGGATGACGTTAGGATGTCTTCAGTCATCCCCCTCTGACAGTCTAATGCTTGTCTTGATATGCCGATCGTTCTGTCCTGGTTATATGGCCTTGTGCTACTTGCCAGAATTGCTTGTCCCTCTAATCACATGAAACGACAGATGCCCACATGTGCCCTTACGTAATACCATATACAGCGTCCTGATGACTCCTAGTTTGTGCTCCAGTGGATGATGGGAGTCAGACCTTAAGTACTGATCAGTATGTGTTGGTTTGCGGTAAACATCAACAAGCAAGTGTCCCCCATTAACACAAACAGTTAACGACACAGTCCACTCAGTGAAACACAGTCCAAAATACCACCGTCCAGAGAACAGACGCCAGCCCGGATGACTGTCAGAACTGCCGGTCTGCAGGGACTAGCAGTTAGCTTAGCATGCCCCGCTTCCGCTTCCTGTCAGACCACCCTCCGTGTTTCCTCTTCGGGCGCAGCTCCGGCAGGGCCGTGGTCCCTGGGTCAACCAGATACAGCAGATTCAGAGTCTAGTCCATCAGGCACAGCAGATTCAGAGTCTAGTCCACCAGACACAGCAGATTCAGAGTCTAGTCCACCAGGCACAGCAGATTCAGAGTCTAGTCCACCAGGCACAGCAGATTCAGAGTCTAGTCCACCAGGCACAGCAGATTCAGAGTCTAGTCCACCAGGCACAGCAGATTCAGAGTCTAGTCCACCAGGCACAGCAGATTCAGAGTCTAGTCCACCAGACACAGCAGATTCAGAGTCTAGTCCACCAGACACAGCCGATTCAGAGTCTACTTAGCTTGCTGCCACCGCGACCCGACCCTGGAGAAGCGGCTGATGATGTGATGATTAGAGATATATAAGTGCTTCACTATATGCAGATGAAGGGGCAAAAGAGGGAGAAATGTTAATCATGTGATTAAAAGTCCTTACAGATGAGCATCCGGGTAATACCAACACGGGGATCGCCAGTTCGAATCCCCGTTTTACCTTCGGCTTAGCCGGGGTCCCTACACAGACACAATTGGCCGTGTCTGCAGGTGTGAAGCCGCATGTGGGTATATGTCCTGGTCGCCGCACTAGCGCCTCCTCTGGTCGGTCGGGGCGCCTGTTGGGGGGGGGGACTGGGGGGAATAGCGTGATACTCATGTGCTACGTCCCCCTGGTGAAACGCCTCACTGTCAGGTGAAAAGAAGCGGCTGGCCACTCCACATGTATGGGAGGAGGCATGTGGCAGTCTGCAGCCCTCCCTGGATCGGCACAGGGGATGGATCAGTGACTGGGATGGCTCGGAAGAGTGGAGTAAATTGGCCAATTACAGCTGGGAGAAAAGGGGGGGGGGGAATTAAAAAAAAGAAGTAATGTTCCTCCATGGACGCTCCCAGATATATACCATGGAAGCACATTTTCCCCTTTTGTTATTATCTAGGAGGGCTTTCCTCCACACAAGGAGGCATCAAGTTTCACAGCCGCTTGCTTAATCTGAGCCTTGTTGGGTGATCTGTCACTTGATAATTACTCCCTGGAGGATTCTCTCTCTCTCACCCTGAGAGACGAGCGCCCTTTCTATATGCAAACAACATCGCTCTGTGTCCCCACCCAGTGAGGTCGTCCATTTGCTAGCTAGTCTTGTTTATGCAAAGAACACTGGTCCACGTGCCGGGCCGGACCCGATGGTAACGCAACGGTAATTCATTTACATTGCTTTCATCACGCTATTGTGAAGGGAACTGATGCAAGCCCGTGATTTTAAAACTACACCCTGTGTGTATTGCTATTCACTATATAAAAAGAGTTGCTTTTTTTACATTCGGGGGAGCCAGTCCATCCGAACCACTGCAGCCACGCCACTGGTCTGCCTTGCCCACAGTTGCAGATTAAAGCGAACTGAACTTTTTGCTCCACAATTCAATTCAATTTATTGTCATTGAAAACAATGTGCAGGCGCATATTAAAAAGGAAATGAGGGCTGTGGCTTCACCAAACAGTGCAAGACAGACACAGCAAACACAATATAAGATATCCACAGACATTCAGTGGGTGGCCAGGTTCAGGGGGCAACAGCTTGGGGAAAGAAGCTGTTCTTGAGCCTGGTAGTGCAGGCTCTGAGGCTCCTGTAGCGCCTCCCAGAGGGCAGGGGGGAGAACAGTCCATGGTTGGGGTGGGTGGAATCTCTGCTGATGCTCAGACCCCTTCGAAGGCAGCGTTTGTGATAAATATCTTTTATGGCTGGGAGCTGGGTACCGGTGATATGCTGGGCCACCTTGACGACCCGCTGCAGAGCTTTCTGGTCTACTGAGGTGCAGTTGCCGTACCACACTGAGATGCAGATGGTCAGGATGCTCTCTATGGTGCAGTGGTAGAAGTTGGGGAGAATTTTGGGGGATAGACGGGCGCTCCTCAGGAAATGCAGGCGTTGTTGGGCCTTTGTCGCAAGGGCCTGGGTGTTTGATGTCCAGGAGAGGTCCTCGCTGATGTGGACTCCAAGGAATTTGAAGCTGGAGACACGGTCCACTTCCACCCCATTGATGTGTATGGGGGAGTGGCCGCAGCTTCTAGACCTCCTGAAGTCCACAATCGGCTCCTTCGTCTACAAGTGCTGACTTTGAGAATTTATTTTACTGTAGGAAAATTCTTCTATGTGCCACAAACCGGCTCACTGAATGTGACAAAGTAGGGAGGTCACACATGGTCTGGATAATTTACAAGATTTATTAGAGGGGAAGAATAGCGCATGTCCATCAGTCAGTCAGTGTGTCTGCATTGCCTGGGTGTGTGGAAATGAATGATGCAGAGGTGTGAGTGGGTGTGGATATAGCACAGAATGCAGCCCAACGACGGTCAGGAAGGCCAGGGGAAGAGAGAGTGAGGTAAGCCTGCAGGGCCCTTATAAAGCCTCCTGAGCTCAGCCAGCTCAGGTGGGCTGCATGAGAGCAGGTGACAGCTCCGCCCAGCAATCACCGGCACAGAAAGAACGGCAGCGAGCAGAGCAGCAAAACCATCCCAATAAGGCCGTCACATATGATACAGATGATTCGAAGAATCCTGATGATGGGTATGTGGGAACTGGTGTGTATATGTATATATATATTTCATTTGATATACCTTAATGATCCCCATAGGGAAATTATGCTGTGCTTTTAAGCCATCCTAGCTGTGTAGCTAGGAGCAGTGGGCAGCCGCCATGCAGCACCGCCACGCCTCGGTCAGGGGAACAGACAGGAGTACTAACCCTAACATGCATGTCTTTTTGATGGTGGGGGAAACCGGAGCACCCAGAGAAAACCCGCCACAGACACGGGGAGAACGTCCAAACTCCACACAGAGGACGACCTGGGACGACCTCAAGGTTGGACAACCCCGGGGTTCGAACCCAGGGCCTTCTTGCTATGAGGCGACGGTGCTAACCACTGCGCAACCAAGCTGCAAGTAGACTCAAGCTCGCCGTGGCAAGAGTGAGCCCCGAGTGTCCGTATCACATTTCTCATATAGCTCATGTGGAAACATGCTCGCATAACCGCCCTGGAAGTCTGTCGGGTGCAGACGCTTCCTGTTGCGTGGTTCTAACCCACTCGGCGGTGAGAGTGCAGTCATATGTGTTGCATGCAGAGTTGCTGTGCAAGTATGGAGTGTGTCTCGGTGTTCTCCTGCTGAGGGCACTTTGTCCTATGCACACTCTATTCTTTGTACTTATAGCATGCCGGTAAGAGATGAACACAGTAAGCATGCCCTTATATGGCAACAGCAATGGTTATAGGACAATTTTCCATCACATTTCCCTCCTTTGAACATAAAGTGTTCACTTAATATAACCATATACCCGTATTTCAAGACATCACAATAGCTTAAAATGTATGTATGTACAGCTCATTTCAGAAATCACTTAGTTTTATCAGTTTGACCACTTCCTTTTTCTTTCTTTTTCACCCCTTTTCTCCCCAATTGTACTTGGCCAATTACCCCACTCTCAGAGCCGTCCTGGTCGCTGCTCCACCCCCTCTGCTGATCCGGGGAGGGCTGCAGACTACCACATGCCTCCTCCCGTACACGTGGAGTCGCCAGCCGCTTCTTTTCACCTGACAGTGAGGAGTTTCACCAGGGGGACGTAGCGCATGGGAGGATCACGCTGTTCCCCCCAGTTCCCCCCCTGAACAGGTGCCCCGACCGACCAGAGGAGGTGCTACTGCAGCGACCAGGACACACACCCACATCCAACTTCCCACCCGCAGACACGACCAATTGTGTCTTTAGGGACGCCCTACCAAACCGGAGGTAACACAGGGATTTGAACCAGCGATCCCTGTGTTGGTAGGCAACGGAATAGACCGCTACGCCACCCAGACGCACCAGTTTAACAACCTCTAACGGAACTAGGTTTGATTGTTTGACATCATGAAAACCGTTTCATATTACAATTTATCATCACCTTCTTCATCGTCATGAGGTTAGGGAGGAACCCGGCCAGGGATCGGATAGAGATCTGGATAAACTGGATCCTCATCGGGAGAGTTTTGGGGTATCGCCACATTCTGAGCAACGGATTTGGTGATCATTGATGCTACCACCACACAGAGGCAGGGAATACACCAACAAAATATTAATCCCATCACAGTCGGAACTACACCACATCCAGTACCAATTCTGGCTAAGAGACTTCCCCATTTACCAAACGTGCCTTCAAGCCAAGCCATACCTCCATTGACCATGCCCCCCATTTTCGCTCATTTCAATTTGGAGCGCTTGTAAGCTTGTCATTGCTTTAGTAAAAGATCCATCTGGGGCAGTGTTATTGGTGATAATGTGCAACATGAACCGCCAAAACGTCGCACAACCCCCCCCCTTCTCTGCTAACAAGATGTCCAGGCCATTGGAGACGTGGCATGCACCTGTTCTCCTAGAGCTGTGAGAGCAGCACTGGTATGGTTAATAAACCTTTGTTGGTTGTAGTAAATGTAATTTATCCAATCAACATTCTTCGATGCTGACGGATTTAGGAACCCTGGGAGGAGCCGTTCAAACCCTGCCGCTGTTTGATCGTAAGCTTTGAATTTGTTTGGTACCCCACGAGGTATACCTATACTACTACTACTGCTACTTTCAGCTGCTCCCGTTAGGGGGCGCCACAGCAGATCATCCATTTCCATCTCTTCCTGTCCTCTGCATCTTCCTCTGTCCCATCAGCCACCTGCATGTCCTCCCTCACCACATCCATAAACCTCCTCTTTGGCCTTCCTCTTCTCCTCTTCCCTGGCAGCTCCATATTCAGCATCCTTCTCCCAGTATACCCAGCATCTCTCCTCCACACATGTCCAAGCCATCTCAATCTTGCCTCTCTTGCTTTGTCTCCAAACCGTCCAACCTGAGCGGTCCCTCTAATATACTCCTTCCTAATCCTGTCCTCCTTCATCACTCCCAATGAAAATCTTATCATCTTCATCTCTGCCACCTCCAGCTCCACCTCCTGTCTTTTCATCGCCACTGTCTCCAAACCATATAACATAGCTGGTCTCACTACCATCTTGTAAACCTTCCCTTTAACTCTTGCTGGTACCCTTCTGTCACAAATCACTCCTGACACTCTTCTCCACCCACTCCACCCTGCCTGCACTCTCTTCTTCACTTCTCTTCTGCACTCCCTGTTGCTTTGGACAGTTGACCCCAAGTATTTAAACTCATACGCCTTCTTCACCTCTACTCCTTGTATCCTCACCATTCCACTGTCCTCCCTCTTATTCACGCATAGGTATTCCGTCTTGCTCCTCCTGACTTTCATTCCTCTTCTCTCCAGTGCATACCTCCACCTCTCCAGGCTCTCCTCAACCTGCTCCCTACTCTCACTACAGATCACAATGTCATCTGCAAACATCATAGTCCACTGAGACTCCTGCCTGATCTCATCCGTCAGCCTGTCCATCACCATTGCAAACAAGAAAGGGCTCACAGCCGATCCTTGATGTAATCCCACCTCCACCTTGAACCCATCTGTCATTCCAACCACACACCTCACCACTGTCACACTTCCCTCATACATATCCTGCACCACTCCTACATACCTCTCTGCAACTCCCGACTTCCGCATACAATACCACACCTCCTCTCTCGGCACCCTGTCATATGCTTTCTCTAAATCCACAAAGAGAGGTATACCTATACCATCTATTCATTTTCTTGAGTCCTCCTGGTAAGCGCATTTGCTATGTCTGCCTTTGTGTACGGTGTTACTGCTAACGGGGATTCCAACCACCGATCTCATTGTTGGTAGGCAATGGAATAGACTGCTATGCTACCCGGATGTCCTGACCAGTTTATTTTTCAAGGTGGCATTCTCTCTTTTTACTGCCCCTCCGCTTGCGGGGTGGTAAGCACAGCGCTGTCTTAGGTCTATCTCTACATATTCACCTACACTCTTGAATGCTGTATTCACAAATGGGGTACCATTGTCACTACTAATTTTGCTTGGTATTCCCTATCTGGGAATGATTTCCCTAATTAAGGCTTTTGACACCGTGCTAGCATCCTGTTTCGCAGTAGGGAAAGCCTCTACCCACTTAGAGAACATGTCCACGTCAAACAATACTTCCCCCCCCCTCACTTGGTGTTAATTCAACAAAATCCATTTGTAGGTGATCAAATGGTTTATTTGGTTGAGGGTGTGCACCTTGGTCTACCTGGAGACCTCAACCTACATTGTTTGTAGCGCAAATGACTCAATTTTGACAAAATTTTTGTGAGTAATTTGAGAAGCCTTTTGTACACCACACTTTGTTTAATGTAGTTCACACACACACACACACACACACACACACACACACACACACACACACACACACACCCCTTTTGATAATGGTCTTTTCCATGTGTCAACTTAGCACAGTAAGGGGAAAAACATTTAGCTAAAGAGGGCTTGTCATCTGGCCTGTGCCAGATGCCGTCTAGCTTTCCGCACCCTGCTTTTTTCCATTGTACTATTTCTGAGTTTCCTGCTCTACTTTGCATGTCCTTTAGGTCCGCTGTTTGAGTTTGTACAGCGGTGGCCACCATCTGAGTCTCAGATGAAGAATTTTGCGCAGCTGCCTTCGCAGCCACATCCATCTTAGCAGCCACATCCGCCTGCACACTTCCTACCGAGACAGAGTCTTTTTCGTTGCTGTGAGCATCACAGTTCATGACTGCGATTGCTTTCGGTAACAACAACGCATCTAGCAGATCTGAAACTGGTTCGTGGTGGGCTATAGGTTTGCCTAATGCTCTTAAAAAATTTCTGTGTTTCCACAGAGTGCCAAAATCGTGCACCACACCGAGTGCATACCTGGAATCGGTGCAGATGTTGACTGTTTTATCTTTTGCCAATGTGCAGGCCTTAGTCAGAGCCTTTAACTCTGCTGCCTGTGCCAACCAATGAGATGGCAAGGATCCTGATTTCAAAGTGGCATGATGTGATACTACTGCATAGCCCACTTGATTCTCTCCAGTGTCAGGATTGCAAGAGGCGAATCCGTCATCAAATATTTCTAGATCCGAGTTTGGTATTGGTTGCTCCTTCATGTCTGAACTAGGGGAGCAGACAAAGGTTATTAATGGTGTGGTTCTCCATCTTCTGCTGTTGGGAACAAAGAAGCCGGGTTAAGCAAAGTACATCGTTTAACTGTAATACTGGGCATTTCTAATAACACCGTGTTGTACCTGAGCCACCTGGCTGCTGACAAATGTGATGTCTTTTGTTCTAGCAGAATGAATGATACCGCATGAGGGACTAAGAGGGTGAGCGGTGCATAACTCACAATGTCCCTAGAGGCCAGGACTGCTTTTCCCACTGCAGCTACTGATCTCAAACATCCTGGCAACCCTGCTGCTACTGAGTCCATTTTGGTGCAGAAATATGTAACTGGATGTTGCTTTCCACCGTGTTCCTGGAGTAGCGCAGATGACATACAGCCCCATTCTCACCTACTGTCTGTGTGAATGGTTTTTTCAGGATCAGGCAATCCTGACGTAGGTGATATCTGCAACACTGTGCTCAGCTCTGTAAGTGCCTCTTCTGTCCATGGTCATGTGGCAATAGGCCTTTTCCATGGATCATATTGGATGACGGTGCCTCCATTTCAGCATAGTTAGGTATCCATTATCTCCAGTAGGATGTCATTCCTGGGAAGCTCATCATTTTTTGCTTCATGCACGGTTTTGGTACCTTCTTAACTGCAGCCACCCTCTTAGATGAGAGGGATTTACCTGCTGCTGTTATGACATGTCCTAAATACTGTACTTGTCCATACTGTACTTTCGTCAGACGCCTCGTAGAACAAATCATTAGATCATCTACATATCGTATCAATGCGGACCCTTCTGGGAGGATTAGGTTCTCAGAATTATCCCTTAATGCAGCATTATACACCACTGGTGATTCTGCGTATCCTTGTGACATTCTAGTCTACATCCAGCTTTTCCCTTTAAATGAGAATGCAAACCAGTACCGACTGGCGGAATCAACTTTGACACTGAAAAATGCGTTCGCCAAATCAATTACCCAAAAACCAACAGGAGTTCGACGGAACCTGTGTTAGAATGGTATGTGGGCGTCCGGGTAGCGTGGCGGTCTATTTCATTGCCTATCAACACAGGGATCGCCAGTTTGAATCCCCGTGTTACCTGCGGCTTGGTCGGGTGTCCCTACAGACGCAATTGGCCGTGTCTTCAGGTGGGAAGCCGGATGTGGGTATGTGTCCTGGTCACTGCACTAGCGCCTCCTCTGGTCGGTCGGGGTGCCTGTTCAAGGGGGGAGGGGGAAACTGAGGGAGAATAGCGTGATCTTCCCATGCTCTACGTCCCCCCTGGTGAAACTCCTCACCATCAGGTGAAAAGAAGCGGGTGGCGTCTCCACATGTATCGGAGGAGGCATGTGGTAGTCTGCAGCCCTCCCCAGATCAGCAGAGTGGGTGGAGCAGCGATCGGGACGGCTCGGAAGAGTGGGGTAATTGGCAAAAAGTACAACTGGGGAGAAAATGGGGGAAAAAATCCACAAAAAACCAAAAACAGTCATTTGCTCAGATTCAGCAGTAGCTCTCAGAGGTTTATCAACAAAGCAGTCACAGAATATCTCATGAACCCAGCCACTGAGGATGCACAAGCCAGTGCATTCTTAGTGCCAGTCCCAAGCCCGGACAAATGGGGGAAGGTTGCGTCAGGAAGGGTATCCGGCGTAAAATCTTTGCCAAATCAAATATGTGGATCATAAATAAGATTTCCATACCGGATCGGTCGAGGCCCGGGTTACCAACGACCGCCACCGGTACTGTTAACCAGCAGGGTGCCGGTGGAAACTATGCTACTGTTTGGCGAAGGAGAAAGAGAGGGGGAAAGCATGTCCAGAGGCAGCTAGAGAGGAGGAAGGGTAGGTGTGTGGAGGTAAGAGTTGGAACTTTGAATGTTGGCATTATGACTGGTAAAGGGAGAGAGCTGGCTGACATGATGGAAAGAAGAGTGTGCAAGAGAAGAGGAATGAAAGTCAGTAGGAGCAAGACAGAATACCAATGTGTGACTGAGAGGGAGGACAGTGGAATGGTCAGGATGCAAGGAGTAGAGGTGACGAAGGCATTTGAGTTTAAATACTTGGGGTCAACTGTCCAAAGAAATGGGGAGTGCAGTAGAGAGGTGAAGAAGAGAGTGCAGGCAGGGTGGAGTGGGTGGAGAAGAGTGTCAGGAGTGATTTGTTACAGAAGGGTACCAGCAAGAGCTAAAGGGAAGGTTTACAAGATGGTTGTGAGACCAGCTATGTTGTATGGTTTGGAGACAGTGGCCCTGACGAAAAGACAGGAGGTGGAGCTGGAGGTGGCAGAGATGAAGATGCTAAGATTTTCACTGGGAGTAACGAAGAAGGACAGGATTAGGAACGAGTATACTAGAAGGACAGCTCAGGTTGGACGGTTTGGAGACAAAGCAAGAGAGGCAAGATTGAGATGGCTTGGACATGTGTGGAGGAGAGATGCTGGGTATATTGGGAGAAGGATACTGAATATGGAGCTGCCAGGGAAGAGGAAGAGAGGAAGGCCAAAGAGGAAGTTTATGGATGTGGTGAGGGAAGACATATACGTGGCTGGTGTGACAGAGGAAGACGCAGAAGACAGGAAGAAATGGAAATGGATGATCTGCTGTGGCGACCCCTAACGGTAGCAGCCGAAAGTAGTAGTAGTAGTAGTCACAGAATATCTCATGATAGAAACTCACATGCTTTTAAGATTACAAAGGATGGGTATAGAAGTGTGGTTTTGTTGGGTCCCTGCTCATGTGGGTGTTAAAGGTAATGAATATATGTACTATGGTATTGTCGTGGCAATTATTTAATTCCACTCTGACATTAAATGAGGAGTGAGACAAAAATCTCTTACAGTATTGTCACATTATTTTAATATATGTTCAATAAACAGACGCATTCAAATCCAGGGGCTTGAACCCACACCCTGATCACAAAGCCCACCCCCTTTATACCATGCAGCCCAAACATGCCCATTGTTTTGATCATAATGGCGTGTACTCAAGAGTTTCTCCCTCATCCTGGTTGGAAGTAGCTCATTTTTATTGCTGGACTGTCATCCTAATCGATATCAGAGCTTGCTCAGAGAGTTCATAGGTCAGGTCTCCCCTCGTCCTTCTCTTCCAGGTCGTAATTCTCCAGAACTGTCCCTTCGGGCCTTGCGAACCTCGAATGAACTTCAAGTTCAAGTTCAAGTACTTTATCTGTCACATGCACAGAAATACAAAGTAAAACATGCAGTGAAATGAAGGGGGGTACTCCGTCTGTCACTGTGAAGAAAGACATAGGCCTAGTATAGTATAGAGATAAAGGACAAAAGATCAGTGCATTCTTAAGTCAAAATAAACAATTAATAAAAAATAAAAAACCTAGCTGTCTCAAGTATGTGAAAGGTCATATACATATGGTGAGAGTTCTTATGGCCTGTGGATAGAAACTTCTCTTTAGTCTCTCTGTTTTGGCCCTAAGACTACAGAGGTGTCTACCAGACCCCAATAACCTGAACAGTCCGTTGTTAGGGTGAGAAGTGTCGCTCATGATCTTCTTGGCTCTCGTTCTCACCCTTCTGGTGTAAGTGTCCTGCAGGATGGGGAGGGATGTTCTGAACGCACCACTCTCTGCAGGTCAACTCGGTCATGGGCAGAACAGTTTCCATACCAGGCGGTGATGCAACCTGTTAGGACGCTCTCCACAGCCGAGGAATAGAATGTCTTCAGGATGGAGGGTGAGACCTTGAATTTCCTCAGCCTTCGGAGGAAGTAGAGTCTCTGTCTGGACTTCTTTAGAGTGTGCTAAGTGTTAAGAGCCCAGGTGAGGTCCTCAGCAATGTGTACGCTGAGGTATTTAAAGCTGGAGACCCTCTCCACAGGTTCCCTGTTGATCTTTAGTGGGTTGTATCCTTTCCCCTGCTGTCTCCTGAAGTCCACCCCCATTTCTTTGGTCTTGCTGATGTTCAGGGACAGGTTGTAGGACTGGCACCACTGTGCCAGGTCATCTACTTGGTTCAGATAGGCCTGTGTGTTGTTGTGGGAAATCAGGCCTATTACCACTGTCGTCTGCAAATTTGATGATGGAGGTGGAACTGTCCGTGGCTTTGCAGTCATGTGTGTAGATGTTGTACAGCAGAGGGCTCAGCACACAACCCTGAGGAGCACCTGTGTTGAGGATCAATTTTCCGGAGGTTAGGCCACCCACCCTAATCACCTGGGGCTGGTCAGTGGGAAGGTTGTACACCCAATTGCACAACAGGGTGTTGATTCCTAGCGACCTCATCTTCGTGACGAGATTGAGGGGGACTATAGTATTAAACGCTGAACTGTAGTCAATGAACAGCATACGTACGTAGTTCCCTCTCCCCCCATCCAGGCGGGTTAAGGTGGTGTGCAAGAGGTTGGAGATGGCATCGTCTCTGCACCTGTTGTTTTTATAGGCAAACTTCCCAGATGTTCCTCTGCCATCAACTAACAAGTTTGGCAGCCATCCATTCATTTCATTGTCCAAACCACACATCCAGCCCACAGGGTCTCAGAGTCATGGGACTCTCAGGGGTTCAGGGTCTCGGGGCCAACAGTTGACAATGGGCCTCTATTTGTGCGCCTGGGGAAGATGCCTTATAAGACGATCTCTGTCCTATCACACATGGACTTTAAGCATCTATCTAAGCAATATAAAATAAGGTTAAACATGGTATAGGTCATACATGGTGAAAGATTAAAAGTAAGCAAACATCAAATATGAATTGCACTCACAGGTATATTCTTCCATATATTAACATATATGTGGAACTGTCACTTCATAAGACTTGAGTAACAAGCAATTATAGCAAGGTTAAAAGCACAAGGTTATGAGAAGATGAACTTGTTTATGCCAAAAAAGCAGAAAAAGTGAGTTTACAAAAATGTCAGTGTGACCATTAGAATGTCAACGCGACCATTAGATGTCAAAAGGGAATGAGATAGGGAAGCTCCTGCTCCACCTATATGTTTGATCAATAGCGTATTTGATTAAGGGATATTGATTAACATGTAAATTACTCTTCACACCCTGTCAGATGTATTGCACTTAAGTCGGGATGCCCGCTGTGCAACACTTTGCTTAAATGTCAAACATCTTTAATGGATTCGATGACGCCATTGGTCAAAAAGCCATTTGAAAAGTTCTGGTAGCCAAAACACAGGAGCAGAAACATACACAAACACGTATGGTAGTACGTAAGGGCACATGTGGGTATCTGTCGTTGCATGTGACTAGAGTGACAAACAAGTGTGGCAAGTAGCACAAGGCCATATAACCAGGACATAACGTTAGTAGAAGATGTCTGTGAATGTTCTCATTTCTGTGAATGTTCTCATTCATCCAGGTCATAGTTATCCAAAGGAATTGAATCAAGTGCAACTGGACTTGGTATATATCCGTGAAGACGTTTCGCCTCTCATCCAAGAGGCTTCATCAGTTCGTGCCTTTCTGACTAGACTAAGCTAGTCAGAAGATAAACTTGTTTATGCCCAAAAGTATGATAAGTAACATTCCATCATGTAAGTGTAACCATTATTACGCAGAAAACAGTAGTAGCAGTAGTAGTAGCATATCAAGACAACCAATAGACTGTCAAAGGGCGATGACTGAAGACATCCTAACGTCATCCTTACATCGATAGAAAGGCTCCTGCTCCGCCAACATGTCCTGATCAACATGGTCACTGATTAACAGCAGGACATTGACTGACGCAAGTAGATTGTTCACTAGATTTGTAAATGGTATAAATACAGGGAGGCTTTTGTCTGATTTTCAGTCACTCTGCAGACCTGACTCAGACTTGGTTGATACGTCAATAAAAGTCTTATTTTGAGGGATCCTCGTCTCATTTCCTTTTTATTGCAGTTTCTCTGTATCACTGGCCACCACACATGTAAACACAAAGATATTAAGTTCCATTCCATTATCCCAACCGCTTACCCTGCTCTCAGGGTTGCAGGGACGCTGGAGCCTATCCCAGCAGTTGTTGGGCAGCAGACGGGGAGACAGTCCATCACAGGGCCCACACACATTCATACCTAGGGACAATTTAGTATGGCTGAATCACCTGACCTACATGTCTTTGGACTGTGGGAGGAAACCGGAGCACCTGGAGGAAACCCATGCTGACATGGGGAGAACATGCAAACTCCACACAGAGGACGACTCCGGTTGACCCCCAAGGTTGGACTACCCCGGGGCTCGAACCCAGGACCTTCTTGCTGTGAGGCGACCGCGCTAACCACTGCGCCACCGTGCTGCCCAAAGATATTAAGTAGCAGCCATAAATAGGGGTGGAGGTGATGGGCAGGTATGGTGTCAAGGAGAGGAATGTGGAAAGACAAGACGGTGGTGGATTTTGCGAAAAGGACGGAAATGGCTGTGGTGAATACATATTTCAAGACGAGGGAGGACCACAGGGTGACGTACAAGAGTGGAGGAAAGTGCACACAGGTGGACGATATCTTATGTAGGAGATCACTGTATGAACCTTTCATGGGGTTGGCAGGACTCTTGTTGTGCGTGTTTTCAAATGTCAAAGCAACCATGAAAAAGGTCAAAGACCTGATAACAGAACAAACATCGAACATTCTGCAGGAGACAGGGGAGTGCTTCTCCCCACAAATATATCCTGAGGGGAAAAAACATGGATACGAAGTGAAAGGTGAGAACATAATATTGGCATGAACATAAGTATGTAGCACCCAGTTGCATAAGGAAAGGTGTGTACATGATACAGGTGTTTAAATTAGGAAGATCGGCCTCAGTTGGGCAGTTTCTCTGATCACCGGCCACCACAATATATATATATATATATATATATATATATTATATATATATATATATATACGTATATATATAATGGCGAAAGTCAATCAAATCTGTGTTAGTGGTATAATAAACTGGAAGATGTAGACTACATTATCACCCCTCCATCCATCCATCCTTTATCCAAGCCGCTCATCTGAATTTGGGTCACGGGATGCTGGAGCCTATCCCAGCAGTCATTGGGCGGCAGGTGGGGAGACACCCTGGACAGGCCGCCAGTAGTGAATATAATTCAGAGAGGGAGACATTAAGAACTAGAAGAGTGCACTCAGTCGAGTGCCGATCTCCGCCAGACGTAGCTCCCCTTCTCCGGTGCTCGGATTTGGGCGACAAACCAGCCAAGGAGTTAGGACTCAATTGCAGTATAAAACAGGTTTTTCAGAGTTTTTGAATCACAGCAACCGTGAGTGGTCCTTCATCTTACAGTTATAACCGTGCACAAAATTATTAGGCTGACAGGCCCAGTAGTATGGAGATTAGCAGTGGACAGATACACACACACACACGGACAGAAAAACCAGTGATTTTCCTGCCATTATAAGACTTTTGTGCAGCGCCCAATTCGATTGAATGGGAAATATGGGAAATTTTTTTTTAATATGCAGCGCTCAAGCTAAAACATCTACCTAATAAAAATGTTTTGCCTGTCAGTCTGTGGATGTGGAGCCTCCTAGACGGACCCTTGCACGAATGCGACCAAGTCTGATATGAACTTGCACTTTCCAGCTGGATAAACCATTTACACTCCCGCATGCACGACTCCCTTCTACAGTTGACTCAGATCAGGCAGGGACACGAATTGTGATGGGCAAAAATGAACGAACGAACCTTTTTGAACGACTTCTTGGTGTCCAGGATGTACAGGCTCAGCCTGTCGAATGTACCCAGTGGATGAATTCATGACTATTCCCACCCTTATAAACAATACAGTGGCATAACGACCGAAAACAACGATCTGTTTCATATGCAAATATGGGCGTGACCATTAACTAGAGCTACAATGGCCATGTGTACTATTCGCAGAGGATTGGGGAATGTTTGCAACTTGCGACTTGTACATTGGGGAAACTAAACAGACGCTGGCCAAGAGGATGGCACAACACAGGAGAGCTAACACGTCAGGCCAGGACTCCACAGTCTACATCACCTACAGGCCAGTGGCCACTCTTTCAAGGATGAGGATGTGCACATCCTTGATAGGGAGGAACGCTAGTTTGAACGGGGAGTCAAAGAGGCCATCTATGTGACGAGTGAACGACCATCCCTGAACCAATGGGTGGGGGGGGGGCTAAGAGTACATCTGCCACCATGTTACAATGCTGGGATTGCAACTATTCCCCAGTCCTCTGTGAATAGAATACATGGCCATTGTAACTCCAGTTAATGGTCCCGGTAATTTGCATATGAAACCGATTGTTGTTTTTGGTCATTAGGCCGTGTATTGCACTGTATTGTTTATAAGGGTGGGGATACCTGCAGTTAGTTGCGACTGAAGAGGTCACTTAGATGAGTGATGAAACGTATCTCACGACAAACGTTGTGTCCACATGAACTGATTCAACTTTCTTTGACAAATGCAACCTCCTGAGACCCGGCAGTTCATTTCTGTCCACTATAGTGGACGTTACGTTTTGGCTCATATCTCTCATACTATACATGCCACTCTATTAAGTCCTGTTGTTCCTTAAAGAGGACAACCGAGGCTTTACAATTACATCACGTGTGTGTGTGTGTGTGGGGGGGTTTGTGACCTTGCCAGCTTGCTGTCGTTTACACTTGTATTTAGCGCCGTCCACTTGTGGTCCGATCACAAAGAAATGCCTTTTGAAACCAGGTGTAAACGGGGTCTTAGTGCTGCGCGCAGACTTGCTTCGGCTCCGGTTTAGGTCAACTCAGTCGTGACATCCCATGCTCGTCACCAGAACCGTGGTGGAAAAGTCACCTAGTTCGTATCTAAATGAGTGAGAAGACAAGTGTCTGCTTGAGAGCAGGTTTCACAGAACAGAGAATATCACACACATGTGGGCTTTCAGCGGCGTGAGAAGCCCTGAAGGACAGGCTGAGCAGACATTTATGCACAAGTACAATGATTACTCCCACGAAGGCCTAATTAGATTGCGGCTGACAATTACTCAACAACACTTCGGACAAGTTCAAACCAGTTTTGTGGTTGCGATGTTTTGTGTTTTGCAAAGTCGGGTCGTGTCCCCAACGGGCCTCACATGCTGCACACCTGTATTAAGACATGTGAGACAGGTAGGCGACAGAGCAAACTGTATTTTTCCACTACAATGCAGAATGCCTGGATGCAAAAGCGAAACCTTTGTGAGATGCACAAAGTGCAACATGACCCTCTGTGTCTCCAAACAGTCGGAATGCTTCATGAAATCCCAGCTAGAGTCAAACATCTAATGAAGAAATCACACAAGATTCACAAACAGTTCAGGTGACTTGGTGAAGTTAATACAAAGGAATGGAAAACTTACATGTTCTATTTGTTTTACTGTGTGTTGTATTGCACAGGATGATTCCAGTGGGTCTTTCCAAAAGGGCCCTTCAAAAATAAGAAATAAGGTAAAAAATACAAGGTGTTTTTTTGCCAGTAATAAGTGAAAAAAACCCCCGCCAGAAATACAAGATATTCCAGATGCACCGTCTAAAAACAAGTCCCTATAGCTCGAGGACATTTTGCTTGTTGGGTGACCGTGTCTTGCATAAAGCGTAATGATATTTTGACTTGAAAAGAAACAAATATGCTTGGTGAGATTTGGATTTATTTATTTCAGTTGTTTCAAATTTGAAAACAATCCTGCAGTGGACATGTAAAATTTTAATAAAATTAAGTTTTAACTTTTTTTTCATGTCAAAAATAGGAATTAAAAAAATTTTGTTTCTGGGTCTCAGATATAGTACACGAGACAGGCCGTTACAAATCCCTACTGAGCACAGGACAGGACCTAAAGGACATCAGAAGAGCGGTTGATAGGTATATATATAGTACAGGCAGGATCAAAAGCGAAAGAAACTCATTTTAAAATGGTAAATGATATTTATTCATGTATTGAGTTTCTGAGACAAAGATTTAACATTGATAAAAACAACTGTATGTTTTGTGATTCTGTTATCGAAACGTTAGAACACCTGTTTTTTTTTTAAACTTGTAATTTATACTAGAGCAGTGTTTCTCAACCCAGTCCTCAAGGACCCCCTATCCTGCATATTTTCTTTCCAACCCTGAATAGGTACCTGTTTGTAGTTATTCAACCAATCAGCAATGAGTTTTGTCAGATGTCGCACACCTTGCATAATTAAGTGCTGCGAGATGATTGGTCGAGTAAGTACAAGCAGGGCTGCCTATGCAGGGTTATAATGAAAATCTGCAGGATAGGGGTTCCTTGAGGACTGGGTTGAGAAACACTGTACTAGAGCCTTTTGGGAATTATTTCAAAATTGGATATCTGAAAAGCACTTTCATTTGCCCAATTTAGATTATCAGGATATTAAATTTGGAGTTAAAATGGAGGATGAAAATACGGAAATGTTGTACAATAGCCTGATTATTACGGCTAAACAATGTATCCATAGATGTAGATTTATTAAGGCCAGGCCACTATTCTTAGTCTTCATGAATGACTTAATACATTTTAAGAAATATAGAAATGAAAGGTATACAAACCAAAACAAGCTTTGCATATTTACAAAAACAAATATGTTGATTTCTGATTAGCTCTGTCTTTTTATTTTTTTTCCTTATTTTTTGTTTTGTGAAATGCAAAAAAAAATGTGTAATAGCTCAGTCTGGGTTGTACTATTTGCTAAATTGTTATGGCCAGATGTTGTTTATATAATATAAAGGTATAAAAAATCCAGGCAGGATTATGAAATGAGGCGGTATGATTTTGCCCCCCCCCCCCCCGCCTACAAACAAATCAGCGCTCCCATCCAAAGCCATGAGGCTAAATACTCCCCCCATGCACTAGGGGGCGACGTGCGCCTTTAAAGTCGGTTTGCGATCCGACAATAAACACGAGGAGGGAGAAGGGCCGCGCGGGGTTTCTGAGGAGGCGTACCCGGTACCTGAGGAGCGCCGGAGCTTCGGTAACGCCGCCACCGGTGCTTTGGTCCCGGACAGCGGCCGATGCCGGTGGAGCGGCGGGTCGGCGAGACGGCGTCGCTGGACGTCGGTATGGACAAGCCGGCGAGTCCGACCGGGGCGAACGAGAGGAGTACCGCGGCGCCGACCGTGGTCCACCGCAGACACATGCCGATGCAGCCGCTGATGGTCCCCATCCCGAAGAAAGACAAAGAGAAGAGAGGTGGGCTTTTGCGGAGCTAGACTTGTAGGATCCGGCGACGGCCGTTCGTTGTAGTCCAACTCCGCCACCGACTCGTTGTTTTTCCGCTTTTGCCGACATTTGACGCAGTGTCGTGCCCGCGGCAGACTGTTGGGGGTACCGGTGGCAAACCTGTTGGGGGTACCGGTGGCAGACCTGTTGGGGGTACCGGTGGCAGGCTGTTGGGGGTACCGGTGGCAGGCTGTTGGGTGTACCGCTGGCAGACCTGTTGGGGGTACCGGTGGCAGGCTGTTGGGGGTACCGGTGGCAAACCTGTTGGGGGTACCGGTGGCAGGCTGTTGGGGTACCGGTGGCAGACTGTTGGGGGTACCGGTGGCAAACCTGTTGGGGGTACCGGTGGCAGGCTGTTGGGGGTACCGGTGGCAGGCTGTTGGGTGTACCGCTGGCAGAACTGTTGGGGGAACCGGTGGCAGGCTGTTGGGGGTACCGCTGGCAGACCTGTTGGGGGTACCGGTGGCAGACCTGTTGGGGGTACCGGTGGCAGGCTGTTGGGGTACCGGTGGCAGACTGTTGGGGGTACCGGTGGCAAACCTGTTGGGGGTACCGGTGGCAGGCTGTTGGGGGTACCGGTGGCAGACCTGTTGGGGGTACCGCTGGCAGGCTGTTGGGGTACCGGTGGCTTCTTGGAAGACGTGACGCTGGTGTACCATGTGCTCGGCGAGGCGCAACGTGTGCGCCAAACACGGACCGAGCTCCAGCCCGCCCCGATGGGACTGCTGATTTCAGCCGCCGGTCCTGGTCGACGTCGCGGCTCCTAGCCGTCATGTGGATCTCGGCGGTTCTCGCAGCGGGTTGTGGGAGCCACCTTGTCCGTTGAAAGTAGCCGCGTTGCTGGCTCTCTCCTTCCTCCTTCCGCGCGTGTTTCCGGCCGGCGGCTCGTTGGCAGCGACGGCCTTCGCCCCTGCTTCCGTCACACTTTCTGAGGGGGACAGGGGGGGACATGACGACCCCCCCCCCAGTAGATCGTTGTGTCTCCCCGCCTGCCGCCCAGTGACTGCTGGGTTGGCTCCTGCAGCCCTGGGAGCAGGATAAGCGGTTTGGATAATGGAGGGATGAACGACACACAATGGCGTCCGGGTGGCGTAGCGGTCCGTCGGCTTCCGACACGGGGGTCGTCAGTTCGAGTCCCCGCGTTGCCTCCGGCTCGGTCGGGCGTCCCTACCGACGCTATTGGCCGTGTCTGCAGGTGGGGAACCGCACGTGGGGCATGTGTCCCGGTCGCTGCACTAGCGCCTCCTCTGGTTGGTTCAATTCATTTCAGTTTATTGTCGTTAAAAACAACGTGCAGGCACAAGTTAAAAATGAGATGAGGGATTGGGTGGGGGCGCCTTTTCCCGGGGGGAGGGGGCGAATAGCGTGATCCTCCCACGCGCGACGTCCTCCTGGTGAAACTCCTTACTGTCAGCTGAAGAAGTGGCTGGCGAATCTACATGTATAGGAGGGGGCAACCCCTCTGCAGCCCTCCCCGGATCGGCAGAGGGGGTGGAGCAGCGACCGGGACGGCTCGGAAGAGGGGGGGGTAATGGGCCAAGTAAAATTGGGGGGGGGGGGGGGATACACAATGAAAACACCTGTGCTTATTGTAGACACTAATGGGGCCTTTTTAAGTTGAAAAGATTATGACCCCCGCCTCACCCTTTGCCTCACAACAGTTTGATCCACTACCTCCCAGCCCTCAGCTGTGGCACATGATGACGGGTACAGTGCCTGTGTGGGAATCTGATGAGTGGTTGGTGGCTGACCTCCAGTAAGTAGTTAAAACTGGTGTTCATTTAGCTAACCAAAACCATGACTAAATATGTTCGCCAACCACCTTTTCTTCCACGACGAGATGGTACCAACGTCTTTAAACGCCAGTTGTGACTATATCCATCCATCCAGTATCCAAACTGCTTATCCTGCTCTCAGGGTCGCGGGGATGCTGGAGCCTATCCCAGCAGTCATTGGGCGGCAGGCGGGGAGACGTCCTTTTTTCGTCACCCCTTGCTTGTAGGAGCACTAGGTTTGTTTTCTGGTTGAACATTGTGTCGTGACGATGTCATGAATGTTTCCTGAATCAGAGATCAGAGGATGATGTGACATTAATTGACATGTGCGGCGTCAAACAATGTCAGACAGAAGACAACGAAAGAAGTAGCCTGCAAAAACTTCAGTGGAGCAAAAGTGATTTAAATTGCCATTAGTATTGTCCCCCCCCCACCCCACCCCAAGATATTTTTATTGGATTTTTTTTTTTGGATTCCGCCCCCCCCCTCTTTTCTTCCCAATTGTACCTGGCCAATCGCCCCGCTTCCTGAACCGTCCCGGTCGCTGCTCCACCCCCTCTGCGATCCAGGGAGGGCTGCAGACTACCACATGCCTCCTCCGATACATGTAGAGTCGCCGCGTGGGAGGATCACCCTGTTTCCCCCTCCCCCCCTGAGCAGGTGCCCGGACCGACCAGAGGAGGCGCTAGTGCAGTGACCAGGACACATACCCACATCCGGCTTCCCACCCAGCAGACATGGCCAATTTTGTCTGTAGGGACGCCCGACCAAGCCGGAGGTAACACAGATTCGAACCGGAGATCCCTGTGTTGTAGGCAAAGGAATAGATCGCTACGCTACCTGGATGCCATTTTTATTTGATTTTAAACGAAAAGCAATACATACACAAAGATTTTAAAACAATTGCATGATGTACACTATATGTACAAAAGTATTGGGACACCTGGCCATTACAGCTACAGGAGCTTTTATGACATCTGTTGTGGAAAAAAATGTATTGTCTTTGCAAGGTCTCTGGTGGGAATTGAAATAACAGACAAATGAGGCAGAGTTGTCTTTCTGAATTCTTGCAAGAAGGAGCAACGTCGTGACAGAGTGCTACGCAGTCTGTCAGAGAAGCTCAAAGAGGGTTAGTCCTGCAGCCATGTTAATAAACAGAAAACAGGAAGGGAGAAAGGGAAACAATGTTTCGTGGTTACACCTTAGGTAGAAAGCCAGTCCAGACCAGTTCTTCATTTGCGTTTGGATATAGGTCGTGGCCCAAAGTGGTTTCTAATAACAGAAGTTCAACAGGACAAACAGATGGTCTCTAATAGCAGAAGTTCAACAAAAGTGCAAGTCTAAAATTTGCCATTACACCTCCCATTCTAAATCCATTGGCATTAATATGGAGTTGGTCCCCGTTTTGCAGCTATAACAGCTTCCACTCTTCTGGGAAGGCTTTCCACACGATTTTGGAGTGTGTCTGTGGGGAATTTTTGCCCATTCATCCAGAAGAGCATTTGTGAGGTCAGGCACAGATGTTGGACAAGAAGACCTGGCTCGCAATCGCCATTCAACTTCATCCCAAAGGTGTTCGATGGGGTTGAGGTCAGGGTTGTGTGTGGGTCAGTCAAGTTCTTCCACACCAAACTCACCCAACCGTGTCTTAATGGACCTTGCTTTGTGCACTGGGGCACAGTCATGCTGGAACAGAAAAGGGCCCTCCCCAAACTGTTCCCACAATGTTGGAAGCATAGAATTGTCCAAAATGTCTTGGTATGCTGAAGCATTCAGATTTCCCTTCACTGGAACTAAGGGGCCTCGCCCAACCCCTGAAAAACAACCCCATACCATTATCTCTCCTCCACCAAACTTTACAGTTGGCACAGTGCAGTCAGGCAGGTAACGTTCTCCTGGCATCCACCACACCCAGACTCGTCCATCAGACTGCCAGACAGAGAAGCGTGATTCGTCACTCCACAGAACACGTTTCCACTGCTCCAGAGTCCAGTGGCAGCGTGATTTACACCACTCCATCCGACGCTTGGCGTTGTGCTTGGTGATAGAAAGCTCGCATGTAGCTGCTCGGCCATGGAAACCCATTCCATGAAGCTCCCGACGCACAGTTTTTGTGCTGATGTTAATGTTAGAGGAAGTTTGGAACTCTGCAGTTATTGAGTCAACAGAGCGTTGGCGACATTTACGCACTATGTGCCTCAGCACTCGCTGACCCTGCTGTGTGGCTTTACGTGGTCTGCCACTTCGTGGCTGAGTTGCTGCTGTTCCTAAACGCTTCCACTTTTCAATAACGTGACCTTGAAATATCTAGCAGAGAAGAAATTTCACGAGCTGACTTATTGCAAAGGTGGCATCCTATGTCAGCACCACGCTTGAATTCACTGAGCTCTTCAAAACGACCCATTCTTTCACAAATGTTTGTAAATGCAGACTGCATGGCTAGCTGCTGGATTTTATACACCTGTGGCAATGGGTCTGAATGAAACACCTGAATTCAATTATTAAGAGGTGTGTCCCAATACTTTTGTCCATATAGTGTATGTCAGATTTACATAATATAAAAAAGATAGAGGAACATGACATATAATCTTAACCCCAATAACCCCCCCTCACCCACCTCACCCCACTAGCCCCATCTACAAGCCGGGATGCGCTATGTAAGAGGGTATTTCGTCCCTGGAGTGAAACAGGAAAGTGCTGGAGGTTGGGTTTAGGATTCAGAAAAGAAAGAAAAATAGGTAAGTCAGTAAATAGAATACGAGGGGGGGGGTTTAGAAACTGGTAGACTTTCACAGGTTATATTACTGACAGAAATTAACAAAAACAGAAAGCAGAGGAGAATGAGGCAATAATTCTTAAGTTTGGCCGGAGATTCTTGAAGTATTCCCAGGAAAGGTCCGCACATCTTTTGAAACTTATCCTTGGAGTTACAGACTGAGTAGCGGATCTTTTCGAGGTTTAGACAGGACATAATGTCGTTCAGCCACTGAGCGTGAGTGGGCAGGGCAGCATCCTTCCATCTCAGCAATATTGCACGCCTTCAGGATTTTTGATATTTCAATCAAAGTCCTCGCCGCCCAGTGACTGATGGAATAGGCTGCAGCATCCCTGCGACCCTAATTAGGATAAGCAGCTTGGATAATGGATGGATAATATCCCTGTGATGGACTGGCAGCCTATCCAGGGTGTCTCCCCGCCTGCTGCCCAATGGCTGCTGGGATAGACTCCAGCATCCTGTGACCCCAGTTGGGATAAGCGGCTTGGATAATGGATGGATGGATGGCCAACAGAGAAGCGAAGGACAATATGCAGCATTTGGATGGGGTCAGGTGTACATCATCCTTGCCAGTGGTGCCAAACAGGGCAACCAGAGGGTTAGGTTCTAGTCTAAAATTGAGGATTAGGGATAAAGTTTGGAAGACATCTTTCCAGTATTTTTCAAATCTAGGACACGCCCAGAACATGTGGAAAAGGGAAGCGTCATCCCCCCTACATTTGTTACAGATGGGACTCACATCCGGGTCCTTATGGGATAGTTTGACTCTGGACACACGGGCTCTGTGCACCACCTTAAATTGTAACAATGATGGGCACAGAGGGATGTTGAATTAACCAGCCTGAAGATTGAGTTCCGTGTATCGTCCGAAAGGCTTACGTCCTGCTCCCAGGCAGTTTTAATCTTGTCAAGAGGGGCATGTCTTATACCTGCGAGCTTGTCATATATTGTGGATGTTAAACCTCTACGTGACGGGTGTAGACTAAGGAATGCATCGGCGGTGGTCGTATGAGGTGCCTCAGGGAAATTTGTTATCTGAGAGCGGACAAATGCCCCTTTTCCACTACATGGTATCGGCTCAACTCAACTTGACTTGACTCACAGAGTGTTGTTTTCCCTTACCGTAACAGTACCCGCTCAGTGTAGCTGGTCTGCATTGATTTTGGTACCCGCTCCAGTTTTTTGGAACCTTGACAGAAGTTGTACCAGAAAAGTGGTAACAGTTACCAAAATGCCAGTACTTTGCATTAATGGAAAACGAAAAAGTCAGGTCGAGTTGAACCGGTACCATGGAGTGGACAAGGGGCAAAAGCGTCTAATTTGCAGATATCTGGGGGGAAAAATACTTATTTGGTGAATTGAACATTGCAGAGAGTTTTTCAAATGACGCAAAGATATTGTCGATAAAAAGATCTTTGAAGCTCTCAGTACCTCTTCAGTGCCAGTCCTGAAATGCAGAATCAAGTAAGGAGGGTTGAAAGAGGTGGTTTGATGAAATGGGACTAGAGAGATGAAACACAGGGAAACCAAAATGTCTTCTGAACTGAGCCCATACTCTCATGGTGGGTCTAGTGACTGGATTATCAATCAATTTATTTGGGGGAAGAGGGAGGGAGGACCCAAGCAGCGCTGGGATGGAAAGGTTTTTGCCAAAGTTCAACTCCATTGCCACCCATGATGGACAGTCAGCTCGGTTATGAAAGTGCGACCAAATCGCAAGACAGTGTGCTATATTAGCCGCCCAGCAATAGAAGTGGAAATTGGGCAGTGCCAACCTCCATCTCTGTTTGATTTTTGAAGATGGGCTTTGTTTAGCCGAGGGTGCTTACCCTTCCATATATAGGATGACATCATCATCATGTTCCGTAGCCTATGGAGGTCGTAGGAGCACAGCTGATGCCTCACCAAGTCAGGCTGAGTCATAATTATGTTTCAGTAGGGGGAATACCTGGTGGTCCCTATCCCGTCTCCAGGTATGGATGGCCGTTGGTTCACAGAGGAACTCGTCCACCCTTTAACAGGTTTTGTTTTTAGTCCTGCTGGGTGTCGACACACCCTCCTCACGACAACCCAAGGGTTGAAGTGGGGGGGGGGCCAGTTTAGTCGCCGATGACCCGACGGTTGCAGTTTAACGTCGTACCCAGGATGATATAATTGAATCTTAACGAGTCAAAAAAGGATTTAGGGATGAAGGTTAGCATAGACTGAAAAAGATGTAAAAATTTAGGGAGAATATTCATTTTGATCGAGTTAATTTGGCCCAGCATTGGGCATTGGTGTTGTTTTAACTGGCGAGTTTATCTGGTGCTGCATATTCGTTGTTATTTTTTTAAGCTATATTAAGCCAACTCGTAAGGTGGTGGTGTTACATTATGTTGGCTGTTGAAGAGGATTTATAAGTTTCATTTAATGTATTGTATGATACATATATAAGTTCTAATCTTCTTTCTTCGCTTTCTGTCCTGCTCTTTGAAATACACACCTACTACGCACATGCACATGCACACCTACGTAGACACATACACATGCACAAACACATCTACAAAGACACATACACACATACATACACACATACACATACGTTGCACATTCCTGCATCAGCTTGTACCAGGATTCTCATGTACACACATACACATGCACACGTACATACACGTATACTCACATGCACACACACGCATATACACATACACATGACTTGAAGACAACGGGACCCTTGAAATGTTCCAGATATTTGTACTTAGACTGGGGTCTTAAATCATGGGCTATCTTCTTCTAGTGACACTCACACGCACTAAATGTCCACTACAATACACACAGGGGTAGGCAATCTTATCCAGAAAGGGCCAGTGTGGGTGGAGGTTGTTGTTCCAACGAGCAGTTACACACCTGATCCCACTAATCATCTAGTTGAGTCTTTGCTGAGGAACTTGATTAGGAGACACAGGTTTGTAACTGCTTGGTTGGAACAAAAACCTGGACCCACACCGGCCCTTTCTGGATAAGACTGCCCACCCCTGATTCAGACAAAGCATCGTTGAATCTCTGTCTAGTAGGGCCTTCCAGCTGGTACCAATTTCATGTGTAGTTGTACAACGTTCAGTAAATACTTTGAAAAGAATTAGTTCGTGTTTTGCATTTTCCATTTACCACGCTCTAGAGTCCATTTTTTCCAGGTTTTGAATCCCCCAAATTTAATTGCCGCCCAATGTGGTGCTTGAACCCATGACCGTGGGATTAAGAGTCTTGTGCTCTATCGACTCAAAACCGTGAAAAATTGAGTGTGCACGTGAGCGACCGGGACAGCTTGGAAGAGTGGGGTAATTGGCCAAGTACAACTGGGGAGAAAAAGGGAGAAAAGAGCCACAAAAAAAAAACTCCCAACAACAACATTTTGCTGTATATTAAAATCAAAAACAACATAGAATTCTGTAGCAGCTCTCATACAAAACTAACACTTTCTGTGGATTATGTGGTAAAACAATAAATAATGGAGGAAATACAAATAATAGGCCACAATGAAATACACTAGATGTTTGGACACTATTTAAACCCATGACTAATGTAGTGCACTGAATGTGCACTACATTAGTCATGGGTTAGCCAAATATGTAGTACCTTGACTACATGAAACAAGCACACACACAGGATTTGTTTACTTGTATATTGATGAAAACTTCAGGAGCACAACACAGCCAGCCATCTCGGCAGGCATTCATTACTCAACACTCTAGGCCAGCGAAGAGTAAGATCATGCCCTGTATGTGTCTGCCGGTTACCAAAGTAAACATATTCCTAGTTTACCCATTACCTTGGTCTCACTATTTCATTCTTTGAGGTTATTACATCTGGCGTAACCAGATGTAATAACCTCAAAGAAGGAAATAGATGTGGTATGAGTCTGTGGTGGCCAGTGCTCTCCTGTTTGCTGTCGTGTGTTGGGGCAGCAGGTTGAGGGTAGCGGATGCAAACAGATTCAATAAACTGATCCGCAAGGCCGGTGACGTTGTGGGGGTGGAACTGGATTCTCTGGTGGCGGTTTCTGAGAGGAGGACACTGTTGAAGTTATGTGCCATCGTGGACAATGTCTCCCACCCACTCCATGACGTGCTGGTCAGGCACAGGAGTACTGTTATTAATAGACTTATTCTGGCAAAATGCACCACAGAGCGCCACAGGAGGTCATTCCTGCCTGTGGCCATCAAACTTTACAACTCCTCCCTCAGAGTGTCAGGCTCTCGGAGTTAATGGTCATTGGACTGGCCCTTCCACTTGTTTTACCCTGGCGGGTTTGTTTTTGCTGTTGTTTTGTGCTGCGGCAGTGCAGTATAGCTAGGGTGTTATGTGCACCATGCTTGCTGATATATTTTGTTCTTATTTTATCTTTTATTTCTATTTCTGTTTTTCTTGTTACCTTGTATCTTGTTAGTTTTTAGTTTTTCTTACTAGCGCGTGAGTGTCTGTAGTAGAACCCAATTTCCCCTCGAGGAAGAAAAAAGTATTCTCATTCTGATTCTGAGTAAGTTTAATTCACAGAAAATTGCACGTATGTGGTCTCAGTCTCGCCAGGGCCAGAATGAACCCAGAGCATTAGTTTCATGATTTTTTTTTAATAGAATGAGACAAACAACTTGCACATCAGGATGGAATGTGGTTTTCTGATGACACCAGACAAAGGGTGCAGCCCCACTCCGTCTGTAGGTGCAAGCTACTTCCCCTTCTGCCATGGGATGGCCACATACCAGCCATCCATGTTGTGGTGAAAAAAGCACTTCTAGACTCAAGAAATAGCGGTTACCAAGGTAGACATGGAGAAAGCAGCCACTGTCTCAGCACAAAGGACGCGCCGACAGCAGCGGAAGCGTCAGCTGTAGGCCAAACATAAGTTGTGGGCAAAACATGTGAGCAGTACGTGACATCTAACGAGAAACGATTGGCTCTGTACCTTTCCACTACATTTGTCTCACTACCAAGGTTTCAGCAGAATCTGTATAAGTTTGTATTTTTCCATCACGCTGTTGAACCCCACCCTGTCGTAGATATGCCCCTGTATCACTTCTGGCAACTGTGCTGCCGTGAACATCTCTTAAGTTGAGGACTTGCCTGCCACGTGCATCAACAGGGCTTTAATGTCCCCTAATGCAGGGGTCAGGAACCTTTTTGACTGGGAGAGCCATAAAAACCAAATATTTCTAAATATATTTCATTGAGAGCCATATAGTATTTTTAACGTATAATATATTAAATATGTCTTACTTTTAATGCGACTTCTGGTGCTGCATGGTTTTGCTGATGGCCTTGTAGTCTGGTTCATACGTGGTGAGGTTGAGCTTCATGCAGGCGTTGAGGCTTCCATCAGTTAAACGTGAGCGTAGGTTGGTCTTAATGTTCCTCATATGCGAGAATGACTGCTCACATGCATATGTAGAGCCAAACATGGTCAATACGGCCATACTCACACGCTGCATTGTGTGGTATGTCACAGGAAGCTCGTTCCAAGTTTTAAGAATCAGCTGGTCTTCAGGTTGAAGATTTTTCATTTCTGTCCACTTGTGTTCCCTCGCCAGCTCTGCTCGCTGTCGCGCAAGACTTTCCAACTCTCCGTTAAGTGACTTGAACTTACTCATCCACATGTCTGATGCCTTCAGGTCAGCAACTTCCAGCTCAAAGTCTCCGATAGAGACCCCGGGGATGCATGTCAGGTCGATTTTGTCCACTGCACACTCATGTGGATGAGTGATGAACTTGAAAAGACCAGTTCGCGCACGAAATTCTCCAAAACGTGCTTTGAATGACTGCAGGAGATTGGACGTAAAGCCAGCTAGCTGCTGGAGATCCAGATGTTGAGTGGAGTCACTTGCTAAGCATGCATCTCTAAATTGTTGCAGTCTTTCAAAGTGCAGAAGACGACCTGTTTCAATGTCCCTGAGAAAGACTTCCGGCTTGCTTTCAAATGCAAACACTGCTTGTTGAAGGGATGAGATTGTATTTCCAATACCTTGCATTTTCACATTGAGCTGGTTCAGATGGCCAGTTATGTCCACGAGATAGTGAAACTGCAGGAGCCAGTCAGTGTTGTCTAGCTCAGGATGCTTGACGCCTTTCATTTCAAGAAAAGTCCGGATTTCACTCAGGCAAGCTGCAAAACGGCTGAGCACCTTCCCCCTTGACAACCAACGCACGTTGCTGTGTAAAAGCAGACCGGGATAATGATTCCCAACTTCTTCTAACAGAGCTTTAAACTGGCGATCATTTAAAGCTCGGGCAACAATAAAGTTGACCACTCGAATGACCAGCGACATCACCTCACCAAGCTCCTGGCCACACGTCTGAGCGCAAAGCGCCTCCTGGTGCAGGATGCAATGAAAACTTAGGATGGCTCTCTTTTCATGTTCACGGAGAAGCGCTACAAATCCTTTGTTCTTCCCCAACATACAGGGTGCACCATCAGTACAGACAGAAATAAGTTTATCCATCGGTAGTTTGTTTTCCTTTAGCAAACTCCATGAAAGACGTGAATAAATCCTCTCCTCTTGTTGTCCCTTTCATTGGCAAAACAGCCAAGCTTTCCTCACGCAGTGTGTCACCTGCAGCATACCTGGCAATGATACTGCACTGAGATAGATGGCTAACGTCTGTTGACTCATCTAACGCGAGAGAAAAGTATGTCCCGGCGTTTATGTCCTTAATTTGTGTTTCCTCGACTTGATTTGCCATCATGATGCTACGATCGTGCACAGTTCTTGCTGACAGGGGCATGTCTTTTATTCGTTTAATTATTTTGTCTTTATTTGGGAAGTCATCAAACAGGTCACTGGCCACATCAAGCATGAATGTTTTGGCATACTCGCCATCTGTGAATGACTTTCCATTCCTTACTATTGCCAAAGCCCCCGCAAAGCTAGCGGAATTCCCGTCACCTTGCTTGGTCCACACACGTAGTTGCTGCTGACTCGTCTGCACTCTCCGCTGTAGCTCCTCGCATGCCCTTTTCCTGCCGTCCCCCGCTGGATATTTCGATGCAAATGAAGCATGGTGCGTATCGAAGTGCTGCTTTATATTTGACCGTTTCATCGATGCAATTTTATCATTGCATATTAGACATACCGCAGATCCTGCTCTCTCCACAAATGCAAATTCCTCTGTCCACGCAGCCTGGAATGCACGGTAATCATCGTCTTTTTTTCTTTTCGCCATCTTTTCCGTTACAAGGGTTGAAGCGGATAAACTAGTTGGCTATCTAATAAAATCGATTTCTTCACCTTTACAATGACCCGGACATGCTCGCGAGCCATTGGTTCCCGACCCGACCCACGGGTGACCCGTGACCCGTGAAATTTATCTTCAAAACTAATTTCTGTTTACTTTAAAATAACACAGTATTATTAAGAAATATCACAAGTATTTTAAAATCGGTTCCAAACGGATTTTTTTTCAACTCAAAATTGTCTGGGAGCCAGATGCCGTCACCGGAAGAGCCATATATGGCTCGCGAGCCATAGGTTCCCGACCGCTGCCCTAATGCCACTCTCACGCCCCCTGTACTTTCTTCCAGGGCTGTGATCCATTTGCCTGCCCCTTCTGTGATGTCCGGCAGTCTTGCCGCAAGCCCCATCATGTCCATGAAGGACCATGGAACATATGGGACTTATGCTGCTTTGGCAGTCAGGGGCAACATGGGGTGATGTGTGGAATGCACTGTTTTACCACTCCTCAGCAACGTGCCTCCCTCATCTTGCGGCACTCCCAGTTCTCCCTCACCCTGCCTATCTATCAGTGTTTCTGACTTCCCTTGTGCTGTCTCTTCTAGCACTCGTCTCATTTCATCCTCTTCCATGCTATGCTCTGCTAGCGTTTCCTTGGTATGATGTCCGACAGCCTAGCCACTTGCTACAGGCCATGCTTTGATATGAGCTACTGTGGCCTTCACCCAGCCCCTCTTTATCTTCCCTTGGTTTTGCTAAGTCTGTCGTGCTCCTGCATTTCTTATTTCTTCTCCCTCTCCGTGCCTTTGCCCGACTCTCTGTGTACGCCCTTCCTTTTTATCTGCTGTTCGGGAACCGATGAACCTCCCCCTTGCTTTCACAGTGACTGTACATTCCTGTCCTGGGGCCGGGGGTTCTGCATCTAGTTGAAAGCCTGTCATGATTGGCTCTTTCCTGCAAATCCTTCTTCATTGCTTTCAATACAATACCTCTTTATATTTTCTCCGTCTCTCCCCACATGAAGCATCACTCGGCACATATGATGCATTTCCCGGCCCATACAGTGCATCTTTGTGAACATTCCTGCTTTGTTCCCTTTTTCTTAACACTAGAACGACCGGGATTTCACTCCTACCTAAAACGACCATGGGCAGTCAAAATGACCGCCAGTTTCTAAACTCTATATTCTGTCAAGATAAATACCCAATTGAGATATTAATGCATTGCATATGTTAGTATGCAACAGTATTATAGTAACAACTATTATAGTAGCAACTATAATACTGTTTTTAAACAGTTTAAACTTCAGAGAGACATGGTCGAACTTGAATAGCAAAATTGAAAAAGTGAAAATATGACCTGAAAAACGAAACAGAAAACACATATTGTTAATCTAACAAACATAACAAGGCCTATAAAACGTGGAATGTAAAAAAAGAACTGAAAATAAATATTGAAACAGTCCCAAACAACGACCGGAACTTAAAAACTCTTAGGAACAGCCGTGGAAAATGACCGCCACGGTTTTTAAACTCTATATTCTGTCAAGATAAATACCCAGTTGAGATATTAATGCATTGCATATGTTAGTATGCAATAGTATTATACTAACAACTATTATAGTAGCAACTATAATACTATTTTTAGACAGTTTAAACTTCAGAGAGACATGGTCGAACTTGAATAGCAAAATTGGAAAAAGTGAAAATATTACCTGAAAAACAAAACAGAAAACACATATTGTTAATCTAGCAAACATAACAAGGCCTATAAAACGTGGAATGTAAAAAAAGAACTGAAAATAAATATTGAAAAGTCCCAAACAACGACCGGAACTTAAAAGCTCTTAGGAACAGCCGCGGAAAATGACCGCCACGGTTTCTAAACTCTATATTCTGTCAAGATAAATACTCAGTTGAGATATTAATGCATTACATATGTTAGTATGTCTGTTATGAAACTAACTGACACCAAAATTAAAATTTTAACAACTTTAATACTATTTTTCAAACAACTTAAAATGGCCACTGTCCAATGCCTGTAAATACTCGAACACCTCGGTGGTAGTCATGGTGCGTCTGTAGCGGCGTCTGTAACCAGACATGTTGGCAATAATCACAAATCAAGTTTAGACTATTTCTCTGCACTGGAGAACGCTGGTGTGTTTCTAGGACAGAGCAACGAACTTCACGAAGGAAATGACGCCACCAACACACATCATAAATAGTGACATGACGCACGCGATCACGCGCAAATTACGAGGCGGTCATTTCGACCACTCATGGTCGTTTTAGGTAGATCTTATCATAACTATTTCTTTTTTTACAGTGTCTTTATTGATTTTTAACTTTCACAAACAAGCAAAACATGCTCCCACCCCCCACCCCCAACACTCACTTGTTCTCTCTTAACATCTCCCTTGCATTTAGAGACAAAATGAGTATAGAACATATGGCAAAATCAGTCATACAATTCAATGGTACCCCTAACAAAATAAAGCTATACAAAGACAAAAAAAATTACATCATTGCAACAAAATTTCAAAACCTGCCTCCTTACCCTTCTGGAGTCTACCCTTTACCTTTGTGGCCTACATTATTTAAGTACCCTGTCCTAAGTTTTCCACCTCTAAGAGCTCCCCTATATCTCCGTTTTTTAGAAACTCAGTGAATGGTTTCCAGATTCCTTCATAAACACCCATTTTATTTTTCAAGGTATGTGTTATTCTGTCTGTTGACGTGCAGTGCGCCATATTCTTAATCCAAGTACCAACTGTAGGCGCAACAGTGTTTTTCCAGTTCAAAGCTATCGGATCATTTTGCCTGCAGTATAGCAAAATCAATACATTTATATTCTTTAATTCTCAAGTTGAGATGTGTTGGGTACATGTGTGACAACGTCATCTTGGAGTCTGGCGGGATGTTTACAGACAAAATGGTCATGATTGGGAGGATCGCCTCCCTCCAGAATTTCTTAATTTTGTCACACTCCCAAATACAATGTATAAATGTTCCTTGAGCCTCATTACATTTAGAACGTGTCAGGTATGTTGCTGTTATATTTATTCAATTTGACAGGGGTTATATAAGGCCGCGTCAACCAGTTATATTGAAGTAGCTTTATATTAGGGCTGGCTGTTCATGTCTGAGCCTTCTCGCGGGATATGTTCCAGTCGGTATTTGAAATGTCCTCTTTTAGATCTACCCCGCATGCATCAAGTCTGGATACTGAGGTCTCCTTAGAGCCAGATGCAAGCCAGTTGTATATTAATGAAATCAAACCTTTACTGTTGCAATTTTTGGTAATAATTTCTTCTAAGGATGAAAGCTCAGGAATTACCAATGACTGCTTTTGCATAAAGAAATAAAACTCCTCAATTGCAGGTTTAAAAAAAAGAAGCTTTCTTTGGATGTTATATGTTAATAACTTTTTTTGTGTGCAATTGATCTAAAACTAATTTTAATGTAAATATATGCAATTTTAGGAGCATTCAGGGAAGCGGCAGGTTTGTATTCCACCCCACCCCCCCCAAAAAAAGTTATTAAACTTTGAAAATCCACAACGGTCATAATGACTGGCTAGGTCGTTCTGGTGTTAACCCCGATTCCACCTCTGCTGTTGTCACTGTCATTTTGACCTTTCCTCTCACTGGTTCAAGTTGACCATTTTATCTCTATCTTACCTTCACTCTCATCATGTTTGCTTGTGCCTTGGCTCACAGCTGGGCATGTATCTGTACTTTGTGGAGTCCCTATTTTTGAATATTGTGGAGGGTTCGGTAGAGGTTCCAACCATTCTGGTTCTGACTTTGGTTCTGACTTTATTTCCTTGTCTTGTTTTTTGTCCATCCATCCATCCGTCCATTATCCAAACTGCTTATCCTGCTGTCAGGGTCACGGGGATGCTGGAGCCTATCCCAGCAGTCATTGGGCGGCAGGTGGGGTGATACCCTGGACAGGCTGCCAGACCATCACAGTTTTTCATCCAGTGCACTCCTTATTGCTCTGCGTGTCTGCCTGTATTGTTCCCCCTCCTTTCTAAACCAGCCCAACACCTCTCTTTCTTTTGCCCTTTTTCCTTCACGCTTATCACTGGTATCTTGGCTTTTGAGGTATTTGGTGCTATAGCTTCCACCTCCTCACAGCAGGCTAGATCAAAGGTGCCCTGCCACGGCCATTGTGATGCCCCTTTAGTTCTCTTGTTCCATTTTGTCATGCATTTCTCAATTTGTTTCTTACCTTCCGGGTTGCATTTTATCACCACCTCCTTCAGGGTGGTCATTACTGTGCCCCTCGCCTCAGTGGGGCATTCTACTCTTGTTTGCTCCTTTGCAGCCATGTCCTGCTCTTTGTCTGATTTTCATGTCCTGATCAACGCTATTATCTTCTCTGCTGTGACACCGGTTTTATATTTTCTGCTGTTATGAAAATCTAATGTGAAATCCTTTAAGCCGTCAGGTCTTTTCCACTTAATAATGTCTCCCCACTTTCCTGTTTCCCACTTAACTCTTCTACGGACTATGTCTATCGCGTATTCCTCAGGAACTCCAAGAAACGGATCCAATGGGAGCATTACCTCCTCCTCTGGGTTCTGGCAAAGGCGTTCTAAAATTTTCCACAGTGTTTCAACTGTCCACAGTTGTCGCAACAGGTGTTCCCACCGTATGTCAAGGGAATTCGGGTTTGAATGTTTTAAATGAACCCACCGGGGGATCTGCCACAGTTTCAACCTGATTAAGAATTCGTCCAGCCAGTCTTCTTCCCCTGCTGAATTTTTGTATGTTCGTTCTAACCAAAAGTGTGTCCTAATCCCTTAAGTGTCTATATCTCCCATCTACAGTCGATTGCTGCCGCAATGGCAAAAGCAGTTATAAATATAATTTCCCCGTTTTAGTTTTTGTTGTTCGATTTTCCCCTTCTACCGTTCATATGCCTGTTCCTTTAACCATTCATGTAACTTTTCTTCTGCCCATTCAGGCACATAACAGTAGCTGTGTTTTGTACTACAATGCAGACATTTCAATCCTACCAGTGGGGCCACACACTTTTCGTATTTAATCTCACTAAATGGCGTCCACGGTATGTCGTCCGTATAGAATAAAAGTTTATTGGCGTGTCCTTCTTTCGATAGAATCGGCTCCTTCTCCACCCGTTTTCCACGAGTTTTCCAAATTGTACAATGTCCCACACTAATCCTTACATTGTTTACTACCTCACCAACTATGCCTCTTTTCTGTCTATATTTTCTCCTTCTTCGTGATTTTTTCGCTATTGCTTCCCAAATTAGTCTAAATTCAAGCCTTTTACTTGCAACCGAAATAAGCCCAATCTCGAAATCTTCCCTCTCATGTATTATTAGCTTAGTATTATGACTCCAAATGAAGGCTTTTTTCCTGTCTCAAATATCCAAGTAGGCAGCTTGTTCAACACATAAGACTCACTTTCCATTCATACAATTGCTAGCACATTCGCACCACATGCACACTTTTCTGGAGTACTCCTCGGATTTCTGGCCAGTTTTACTAGTACTCCTAATGACTTTATTGATTACCAGCTCTCTGGCACCCACTTGATGTCTTCCTCGACACAGGTGGAGTAGTATTTCTGCAGTTTCTTTTTCTTCTTCTTTACATATAAACATTTGTCCACGAACACAACAACAATCACTTAAACACGAAACAACCACTTTTCCACACAGACTAGGGACAACAAAGCCCTATTTTCCCTCTATTTTTTCCCCTGTCTCTGACTACACTGCTCTAAGGCCAAATGTACATATCGTGACTGTACACTCGGCTCTTTGCCCAGTCATCCTTATCTTTTTGGTTGCCCACACAAGAATTTAGCTTTTCTCCCATACACACACCAAATCCAACTTCTTTCTGCTTATTAATAACTACCTGCCCATTCAGGCCTCTTTCTGACACACAGAAAAAGCGGTATCCACAGGAGGTATATTCTCTATGCCACCTGCCCGTTCAATCCCGGTCAGGGAGTTACGCCTTCCGACTCAAAGAGAGACATTCGCTCGAATCCTGGTCAGGGAATCACACTCCCCGACTCAGAGAGAGAGTCTGCTCGAATCCAAGCCAGGGCTCCCCCAACACAGAGAGAACAGTGTTGGCAGGGGCTGCACTGGCTAAAAGCAGATATCTGCATTTTTCCATATTTGCAAGAAAACACAGGACAATGTAGAATAACACAACCAATCTAGCCACACTAATCTTACTGCCAGTAATACTTCAAGGCCAAATGTACGTTCTCCAGCAAACCCAGCACAGAGAATCAACCATCCAACTCTTCACCTTCAGCGCTTGCTCAGTCATCTATCTCTTCGCCCCCCCCTTTACCCGAGCTTGCTCTGGCCTTGACGCTCTCTCCCCCTATTGTGCACATTATGACATCAGACTCTAGCAGTTCTAGGTTCTTAAGAGGAGAGGCCAAGTAATGCTTTAATCTGAGCGGCCACTCACTGCTTCTCAGAAATGACCAGTAATGCAGATTCTGTAACTAGGTTGTGCTTTACTGCTTTTTGCTGGGCCCTGTTGTTCTGAGCTACAGCTAGCACTGTCCATATGTCCAGCGTCCCTGAACCCCTCCTGGTCGGCTCGCCGTTTAAATGTGAGGGAATTTCTTCTCGACACACTGTGGGTCAGAGTCAACCAATCAAGGTTCAAGAGTCAATCAGTCAATGTCCAGTACTTACAAGTCTGATGTGAGTAGATTTCTACTCACTACCGCTAAAGCCGGTTCTGATTCGGACGCTGACGAGCGGTTAGCGGATGTTTGCTAGCTAGCCACGGTACCTTTCATCAGCATCTGCAGCTGTTTGAATTCGAGTCATTGAGAGAAGCTGGCAGTGCACTATTTTTTGTGCCCCCCCCCCCCAGGAATTGCTTTTGAGAAAATTTCACGTAATTGCCCCCCTCCAAAGTTGATATCATATAGTGTACTAGAAGAACCCCGCTACAATGTAGCGGTTTGGTTCTCCACCCGTTGAAATCTCCCTCCTCTTCATCCTGCCAGCTAACCGCCTTCCCCCTGCCCCTAAACCCCCCCCCCACTCCAACTCCCTCCCCCAAATGCTCAGAATCATCTGAAATGCCAAGAAAAGTGGTTTTTGGCCATTTTTAGAAAATGCATATTTTGCATAATTATTATAATTACATTTTAATTTTCTGCTATTTTTCTGGTCCTCTCTGGAACAATACCTACCACCTCCAAAAAAAAAATTAGGATCATAAGTGCATTTTTGCAAAAATGCATTTATTTTGCATAATGCCAAAACATTTCTAAGTTCGACTTTTTTTTTATGTAGGTGAAAAAATCAAAGATGCTCAGAATCACCTGAAATGCTGAGAAAAGTAGTTTTTAGCCATTTTTAGGAAAATGCATATTTATGCATAATTATGCATAATTTTAATTTTCTGGGATTTTTCCCTTACTCTCTGAGACAATACCTACCACCTCCAAAAAGAATTAGGATCAGAAGTGCTTTAGTTTTCGGTCCCGCTATCTACACTAACTAACACACACACACACACACACACACACACACACACACACACACACATTACGAAGATACAGGAGTAGATTTCAACGTTGTACTGCGGTGTTTACAGCGGACATTGTTGTCTTTTCGGGTGTTTTTGCCTCTTTCATTTTGCCAGCCTGACTTTCTTCGTGTTTCAACAATGCACGTTTAATTCCGCTACCGGTGTCGCAAGACGGCGGCGCGAATTCGCATTTACGGCAGCCTCGCCCAGTAGCGTGCGTCGCGGCGTCTCGCTCGGTTTGATGGCCGGCGCTGGGAGAGCGGGGCGGGCTAAGCTAACTGCTAAGTTACCGAGGGCGGGCTAAGCTAACTGCTGAGTTCGCCGAGGGCGGGCTAAGCCCATGCAGACCGGCAGTTCCGACAACACCGAGGGCGGCCTGGCGGCGGCTTCACCCGGCACTAACTGGTATTTTCTGATGTGGTCGTGAGGAGTGCGAGGTGGTGTGTCGAGGGTGTCTGGCAGGGAGAGCTTGGTCTGCTTCGTCCGGTGGGCCCGGGGACCACGGCCCCTGCCTGGAGCTACGCACGAAGCGAAACGCCGAGGGCGGGCTAAGCTAACTGCTAAGTTCGCCGAGGGCGGGCTAAGCTAACCGAGGGCGGGCTAAGCTAACTGCTGAGTTCGCCGAGGGCCGGCTAAGCTAACTGCTGAGTTCGCCGAGGGCGGGCTAAGCTAACTGCTAAGCCCATGCAGACCGGCGGTTCCGACAGTCGTCCTGGCTGGCGTTCGTTCGCTTCGACAGTGATTGTTTTTTAGTTTTGATATATGTGTTAGTTTGGTTATGTGTGTTCTTGTAGCGTTTGGATGTCTTTGTGTTGTACCGCTGTGGGCTGGGGGTAACGGCATTTCGTTTCATTTCATGTACGCGAGTGTTCCTGATTAATTTTGACTTCTTGTGATGGAATAGACTCAACGGAAAACTTGAGAACAAGTTCTTATTGATAAATATATTTCGATTAAGAGCAATCAATCCCTAATATATCTATCCACCTGTCTCTCTCTCCCTGCCTGACTGTCTGTTTCTCTGCTTGTTTTTCTCTCCAGCTCTGTTCCAGTATGTAGCCACAGAATCCAGGGAGTATGAGGACATGTTGAACATCCTGACCTCTAGCTACATAGACGCAGGCTCTGCAGGCTGCTTCACCTACTCCAACCCACAACTGGTGTACAGTGAAGTGCAGGAGAAAGAGGTGAGAGACCGATGAAATAGATGAGAGATGGATAGATGAGCATTGCCTCCTCTGATCAAAGAGAGAGAGCCTAAACGTTTTACAAAGGAGATCAAATTGATCTACATAAATGATATATTACAGCAGTCAAAAGGTGTAATAATTGTTCTCAGAGTCTGATAAATTTCAGTGCATTGACTTGCAGCATGAATGTAAGTAACGCAAATTAAGTACAAACTTTAGGTCATGAGAGTGATACCACATTGAATCCCTTTATTCAATTACAAACCTTGTTTTGTTTAAATGACTGATGATCATCTGTACTTTTTGTTTGTTTGTGTATGTGTGTGTTTTAGTTTGTAGAGAAGAAGAAGGAGATGAAGACGGCGGGTAGAACAGACAAGGAGTTGGAAGAGAGCTACTACTTTCTATTGACTGACTCTGTTAAGGTGACATGGACACTATATATATTTACTTATTTTGGGGGGAGTAGAGAGATGATGCACGTTAACAGCGATTAGATTGCCTCCTGATCACTCAGAATGCATGTGTTAAGAGTTTACTTCCTTCGAGTTGAATTGGTGCGGAGATATCAAGATTTACCAGCTGGGAGTGTGTTGATGTCCATGTTGCCCCAAAGAATGCACAACATAGCTCTGGATTCTTCCTACAAAACGGGAAACTCATGAACGACTGGGATTTCGCTCCTACCTAAAACAACCATGGGGGGTCAAAATTACCGCCAGTTTTTAAGCTCTATAGTCTGTCAAGAAAAATACCCAATTGAGATATTAGTGCATTGCTTATGTTAGTATGTCTGTTAGGAAACGATTGACACCAAAATTAGCGTTTTAACAACTTTAATACTATTCATTCATCTCATCTTCAGCCGCTTCTCCGAGGTCAGGTTGCAGTGGCAGCAAGCTCAGTAGGGCACTCCAGACGTCCCTCTCCCCAGCAGCGTCCTCCAGCTCTTCCTGGGGGGTCCCAAGGTGTTCCCAGGCTAGATTGGACATGTAGTCCCTCCAGTGAGTTCTGGGTCTACCCCGGGGTCTCCTCCCAGTTGGCCATGCCCGATAAAGCACCAAAGAAAGGTGCCCAGGAGGCATCCTAATCAGATGGCTTAACCACCTCAACTGTCTCCTTTCGATGCGAAGTAGCAGCAGCTCTACTCTGACCTCCCTCCGGATGTCCGAGCTCCTCACCCTATCTCTAAGGCTGAGCCCAGACACCCTATGGCGGAAACTCATTTCAGCCACTTGTATCCGCAATCTCACCCTTTCGGTCACTACCCAAAGCTCATGATTATAGGTGAGGGTTGGAACGAAGATGGACTGTTAAATTGAGAGCTTTGCCTTCCGGCCCAGCTCCCTCTTCACCACAACGGTCTGGTGCAATGTCCACATTACTGCTGATGCTGCACCAATCCTCCTGTCAGTCTCCCGCTCCATCCTACCCTCACTCGGGAATAAGACCCCAAGATACTTGAACTCCTTCACTTGAGGCGACAACTCATCCCCAACTTGGAGGGAGCAAGCCACCATTTTCCAGTAGAGAAGTATAATACTATTTTTAAACAGTTTAAACTTCAGAGAGACATGGTCGAACTTTAATAGCAAAATTTAAAAAGTGGAAAAATTACCTGGAAAACAAAACGGAAAACACATATTGCTAATTGAACAAATGTAACAAGGCCTATAAAATGTGAAATGTTAAAAAAGATCTGAAAATAAATCTTGAAACCGTCCCAAACAACGACCGGAACTTAAAAACTACTAAAATGACCGCCTACGGTTTGTCAAGATCACGGATGTCAAGATAAATACCGAATTGAGATATTAATGCATTACATATGTTAGTATGTCTGTTAAGAAACTAACTGACACCAAAATTAAAATTTGACAACTTCTAAAACTATTTTTCAAACAATTTAAAATGGCCGCTGTCCAGCGTCTGTAAATACTGCAACGCCTCGGTGGTAGTCATGGTGCGTCTGTAACCAGACATGTTGGCAATAATCAAAAATCAAGTTTAGAGTATTTGTCTGCACTGGAAAACGCTAGTGTGTTTCTAGGACGGAACAATGAACTTCACGAAGGAAATGATGTGACCAACACACGTCATAAATAGTGACATGACGCGCAAATTACGAGACGGTCATTTTGACCGCTCATGGTCATTTTCATCAGGGGAACTTTTGACCCGGACTGGGGATCTTGTCGAGCGGTGGAAAGAACACTTTGAGGAGCTCCTGAACCCGTCCTCAGTGGAGTAGGTAGAGTCTGAAGACTCAGGGGAAGCCCCAACCATATCCCTGGCAGAGGTCTCTGAGGTAGTTAAAAAGCTCCTCAGTGGCAAGGCGCCGGGTGTGGATGAGATTCGCCCTGAGATGCTGAAGGCTCTGGACATTGTTTGGCTGTCTTGGTTGACACGCCTCTTCAGTGTCGCATGGAGGTTGGGGACAGTACCTGTGGAGTGGCAGACTGGGGTGGTGGTTCCCATATTCAAAAAAGGGGACTGGAGGGTGTGCTCCAATTGTTGGGGCATCATATTGCTCAGCCACCCAGGGAAAGTCTACTCTAGGGTGCTCGAAAGGAGGCTCCAACCGATTGTCGAACCTCAGATGCAGGAGGAACAATGCGGATTCCGTCCTGGCTGTGGAACAACGGACCAACTTTTTACCCTTGCGGATGTGCTGAGGGGGGCATGGGAGTTTGGAGGTCTACCGGGCATGGCCAATTGGGAGGAGACCCCAGGGCAGACCCAGAACTTGGTGGAGGGACTACATGTCCAATCTGGCCTGGGAACACCTTGGGATCCCCCAGGAGGAGCTGGCGGGCGTTGCTGGGGAGAGGAACGTCTGGAGTGCCCAACTTAGCTTGCTGCCAACGCGACCCGACCCCGGAAAAGCGGCTGAAGATGAGATGAGATGGTCATTTTAGATAGATCTTACCATCACTTGTTTTTTTGTGCAATTGATCTAAAACTCATTTTAGTGCAAATATATTCAATTTTAGGAGAATTCAGGAAGTGGCAGGTCTATATCTTTTTTTTTTTCTCTCAAAGTTATTAAACTTTGAAAATCCAAAATGGTAACGATGACCAGCTTGGTGGTTCTGGTGTAAACCCTGTAGACCATTGTAGTGAGTTTTCAATTCAATTACATTCAAATCAGTTCAATTCAGTTTGTCATTAAAAACAATGTGCAGGCACGTATTAAAAATGAAACCTGTCATAGACGCTGCCCCGTCTGTGCATACATGCGAGCAGCGCTTCCAGTCCAACGCGTGCTCAGTGAAAAAACAGTCAATCAAATTAAAAATGTCCTCACCCGTAGTTTTTTCAGGTAGTGGCTTGCAGAAGACGATGTGTTCAACTATATCGTTGACTGTGTCATCTTTGAAACGAGCAAACATGACCAACTGGGCTTCTCCATTCACATCAGTAGACTTGTCTAGCTGTACTGAAAAAAAGCCCCCGCTCTTTTCAGTTTATCGGTCACCTGCTGAACAATGTCACCAGCCATCTCATCCACTCTGCGGCGGCATATTGTGTCGTTAGACAGCGGTGCTGACTGGATTGCATCTGCTGCTTTTTTATCCACCATAGTTTCAGCTAGGATAGCTGCTGCTGGTGCAATTAGCTCCTCTGCTATTGTATACGGCTTTTTAGCTTTAGCGATTAGCAAAGCTATCTGGTAAGATGCTTGAAGGGAAGTTGCTGAAGTCTGACTTGCGGCACGCATGTGATTTTGCGCTCCCCTGAACTCCGACAATTTTCGTTTGAAGAAGTCAGCAGTCTTGCCCACTGATGACTGGTGCCTGGTGCTTAGGTGCCGCTGCAGGTGTGCCGGTGTCATGGCGTGGTTTGACGGTACCTCTCCACATAAAAAACACAGAGGCTGCTGAGGTTCCGAATCAGTTGCCGTAAATCCAAATAATATGTCATCTTCTTTGTAAAGTATCTTTTTGCTGTCTGTTTTGGTTTTCTTTTCGGGTGGCCCCGAGTCTCCTTCGTCCGTTTTTTTAAAATTTGAGCCATCTCTCCATGTTGTCACGACTCCTTTTTCTGCTTCTTTTTCTTCTTCTTCTTCTTCCTCTTTGTGTAACTGGGCTTATCATCTTCTTCTTTGTTTGTTTATAACATTAGCTTAATTTCAAGTGCTAACCTGAATCTTGCAAGTTGCTGAGTTTTCCCACAACACCTTCCTGCAGATGTTTCACAATAAAATCATTATTAAGAAATGAATGGTGTACGCCCACTGAAACACTAGGAGGCTCATAATTTGGAAACGGATGCAGATCGTGTTAAGTTTGTATTAACAGCGTCATGCAGTAACTTTTAACAATGCAAACGGGAGCGAGATCTCTTATTAAAATACAATAAATTACACTTGTGAAACAGATGTAATTAGAGAAAAAAGTCCTGTTACCCTTTATAGTTTAGGTAGATAAAGGTCTCAGTCACATTTGAGTAAAATAATCCTATTTCTATAAATGTCATAGGATCTTTTTTTTAAAGATATTTTATTTTCACGGACCCCTTGCAATTACACCACGGACCACTAGGGGTCCGCGGACCCCCGGTTGAGAAACACTGCTTTAGACCATCAGGTGCAGAGGTGTTCGTGAAAGAGCAGGGACTCAAGTCTTATAGATTGAGAGGGACTTCGCCAATCGAACAGAGTTTAGTAACTCGTTCCAACACTGCGGAGCTACCGAAGAGGAGAGTCTAGCTGGCAACTTGGGGCAACTTGGGGCCCCATTGTGGTGGTCGTACCGGGCGCCTTTCATCGGCAGAGTTTAGTGAGCGGGAGCAAGTGTAGACCTGAATGAGGGAGTTCTTATAAATTTAAGTTGTTATTTATGTCATATCTGCCCCGTGCAATTTTTGTTTACAAAGTGTAAAAAGGCAAACAGAAATTTAATTTTTATTCATATATGCCAGTGTTCAGTGCCAATAAATGTCTGTTCTTAAGAAGAGCATGTGTATTATCAAACTATGATTATCAAACCATAGTATTATCAACCCACAGTATTATACCCTGTTGGACTGCGGCTCATTCTACCAACTCATTTTCGTCTATGTGAGAGCGTAGTCCTGCGTGTTTGTTGATAAAGCAATAGGAGAAGATGTTCGGTCTCAAACTATCCGTTTTATTTAGCAGTAAATGGATAAAGCATACAGAGCTCTGGGTCTAGATCTTCCTATCCCTGACAAACAACAGAGTGTGTCAGTTCACGAAGTCTGACTGACTATTCTTTCCCTGACCCAGTCTTTTACACTATGCAAAGTGTTGACTAAACATGAATGTGTGGTCTTCTTTGTGATTGGTCCGTTGATCTGACTCCATTTCTGCCTCGATGATATCCGGACTCCAAGTGATCTCCCTCTGCAGCTGTTGTCGCTTTGCTGTTTCTGAAGCCACAGAGCACGACACATCCTGTATCTACTCCCCCAGGGCAACAGCACCCTTGTTGTTCCTCTTACTACTCAGACATTATTGTAGCCGCTTCTTTCTAACGGTTAGTGCCCCTCAGTGCCCCTCAATCTTTTACCCTCTATGGGGATAGACACAATCTTCCTCTTGGGACATCTTATCCTGTTATTGTCACCCACTTCTCTTCCTATGGCTTACTCTGCATTTCTCTGTCTGCTGACATACTCAATACTTTTCAACTGCCCCTATAGCCCCTCATGTCCTTGTAGCAAGCCTTGTTCCTTATGCATATGATTTCCCAATGATTAATCTATCCTTATATCCCTTATTCCAATCAATACGTTGTAATCATCATTATTAAGCATCACACCATTGCATTTACCTACAACCCATAGTATTATCATAGTATTATCAAACTGTGATATCAAACGTGTATTATCAAACTATGATTAGGCTTATGCTGTGATGGTGGCATAAAATGATCAGAAAAAGACAAATCATTAATCGCAATTATTTGTATGACAATTAATCTTCAACTAAAATGTCATGATCGTGACAGTCGTAAGTGTTGCTCAGTTCTGCGGAAGGGGGAGGGGTTCACCCCAACCAGGCTCTGTGGCGAGTTGAGCACAGCTCGATACGTGCTGCAGCAATTTGGTCAAGGAGGGTTGATCAGTTCTTTCAATTATTTGGTCCTTCTGTGTGTGTGTGTGTGTGTGTGTGTGTGTGTGTGTGTGTGTGCTGGCGAAGTCATGCTGCCGCAATATTTTGAATGGAGATATTTGAGTTTTTGTGTGTATCGATTTGAACTTGATATGTAAACTGATATTTTATGTTTGTTTTGTAATTTGATGTGTATGAACAGAATGTTCCTGTATGTAATTATTGTTTAGTACCAGGTTATGGTCACAGAAAGTTGAATCAGTTCATCTGGACGTGACGTTTATTGATAGAAACGTTTCATCATTCATCTAAGTGACCTCTTCAGTCTCAACTGACTGCAGGTATCCCCACCCTTATAAACAATACAGTGGCATAACGACCCAAACCAACGATCACTTTCATATGCAAATAGGTGTGACCATTAACTAGAGTTACAATGGCCATATTCACAGAGGATTGGGGAATAGTTGCAATCACAGCATGTAAGATGGTGACAGATGTACTCTTAGGCCTCCCCCTCGGTTCAGGGATGGCCATTCTCTCTTCTCATAGATGGCCTCTTTGACTCCCCATTCAAACCAGCATTCCTCCTTATCGAGGATGTGCACATCCTCATCCTTGAAAGAGTGATCACTGGCCTGTAGATGGTGTAGACTGTGGAGTCATGGTCTGACGTGTTAGCTGTCCTGTGTTATGCCATCTCCTTGGCCAGCATCTGTTTAGTTTCCCCGGTGTAAAAGTCACGGCAATCCTCCCGGCACTTCACAGCGTACACTATATTGCTCTGTTTTTGCTAGGGGATTCGATCCTTGGGGTGGACCAATTTCTGGCGTAGCGTGTTTTGGGGTTTGAAAGCAAACATGACGCCATACTTGTCATGTTTCAACTGTTCCGACACTCCCGCCACATACAGAATCATCTATGTGACTGTATTATATATAAGGGTGGGGATACCTGCAGTCAGTTGAGACTGAAGAGGTCACTTAGATGAGTGATGAAACATATCTGTCAATAAACGTTGTGTCCAGATGAACTGATTCAGCTTTCTGTGATTTCCTTACCTGGATTATTGGGCATGGATAAAGATACTAGGTTAAGAGTTTAATTATTATTTATTATATATTTCCATCTGCAGCTGCAGTTGATCTGTGAGAAGGGCCTGACGGTGGGTCACAGCTGGATCACAGCGTTGGGTAACCCTAAGAAAGGTAAGAATGATTACAGTTACATGCCATCACACAAGAAACACACATGAAACATACACCTGACTGGAGTCCTCAAAAAGCTCTTGTGAAAAACAGGGACGATAAAAGACAACATGATCATTTCTGTTTCATACACACAAGTAGAGCATGTCATCTGTCATATCTGGATATTCATCATACATGTCAAACCATTTGGGAACTATGTTGTCTGCGGTTTTGAGTCTCGAGTTTCACGTGCAGGAGGTTTTGGGACAAACGGGTGACAGGATGTTGATTTCATCTGCCTTACACTTAAGAAATTTCCACACAATATTCATTCTTTATAATGGGGGAAGGTCAGCCTTGCTTGACTGAAGATTTAAATCATTCACTAGGCCCTTTTCCACTGCCCTGGTGCTGGTGTCGGTGCCTAATCTAGAACCGCTTCCACGCTTTTCCACCGAAAAAAGACAGGTGCAGGTGCCAAAAACTGGCACCACCTTGGCACCGCAAAATTAGTGGACCAGAAGTTGGAACCTGATGTCAGCGGCTGTGGGAGGGGCTACCGCAAGAAATTCACCGCCCCTTAACCGTTGGCGCATGTCTATTGATGTTTCGTTTCACAGTAAAAATAAGAAATCCGTCGCCATTTTGAGAAAATATGAGTGAAAGCAGAGTGAAAGCTTCAGTAGAGCAACGGAATAAATCACAAACAAACTGAAGAAGGTAAAGAAGGATTGTAGAGATCATAAAAAAGAACTGTCGAAACGTGGCGCAGGAAGGAAGAAATTAAAAACCGGGTTAAATACCGAGTTACTGGATCACATAGTCAGTCAAAGAGCAGCCTTTTGTGCTCCACCTTTTGTATAGGACCCATTGCTTTGTTTGAAAATGAAGGACTTTCACCACAATCGATCTGGAGATATTGGTGTTGGTGAGTTTTGACGCAAGTGACCTGTGCGCTCAGTCAATGCCTAGGTCTTCCTCTTCGGGTAGTTTGAGTGCTACTTTCAGTAGTTTTGCTGCGAATTTGAGCATATTCTCATTACCCTCAGTCCTTTTCTTCCCTACATAGATCCATAGGTTGGTTCTCCTTGAGCGGTTTTCATTGTCTTCACTGTGCGCTTCTAAACAGAGTTGTTAACATATAATATATGCTATCAGCAGTATCGGTACACCTTTTAGAGAATATTCCATTTTCCCCAGCCTTTCCAAGTCCTTTGTCATCTCTTTCATCTCAACCAAAACCTCGACAATCAGGTTGCTAGCAACACCTGTTACTTTGTTAGCTGTGCCCAAGCTAGCTTCCAGGGTGGTCATGGGTTTACTTGAACCTTCGTCTCTGTTGTATCTACATTGGTTTATTTTTTTTCTTTATTGTTTACCCCTTGTTCTCCCCAATTGTACTTGGCCAATTACCTCACTCTTGAGCCGTCCCAGTTGCTGCTCCACCCCCTCTGCTGCTCCGGGGACGGCTGCAGACTACCACATGTCTCCTCTGATACATGTGGATTCGCCAGGTGCTTCTTTTCACCTGACAATGAGGAGTTTCACCAGGAGGATGTAGCGCGTGGAAGGATCACGCTGTTTCCCCCAGTTCCCCCTCCCTTCCGAACAGGCGCCCCGACCGACCAGAAGAGGCGCTAGTGCAGCAACCAGGACCCACACCCACATCCGGCTTCCCATCCGCAGACACGGCCAATTGTGTCCGTTGGGATGCCCGACCAAGCCGGGAGTAACACGGGGATTCGAACCGGCGATCCCCGTGTTGGTAGGCAACGGAATACATTACATTACAGTCATTTAGCCGACGCTTTTATCCAAAGCGACTTACAATAAGTGCATCATTTAACGCAGGAAATCAGGAGAACTACTAGTCATCAGAGGTCATAAGTGCATCTAAACAAGCATCTAAAAGCAAAACCAGTGCTAAAGTAAAAGCGCAATAAAGATTATTATTATTTTTTTAATTTTTTTTTATGAGTGAATACAATAAGTGCTAAGAGCAAGTAACAGGGTAGTAGTTCTTAAAGAGGTGAGTTTTCATCCTGTGCTGAAAGATGGGCAGCGACTCCGCTGTCCTGACATCAGTGGGGAGTTCATTCCACCACTGTCGGGCTAGGACAGAAAAGAGCCGTGACCGGGTCGATCGGCAGCAGGGGCCTCTGAGCGACGGGGCAACCAGGCGTCCCGAGGTGGCAGAATGAAGTGGTCGGGCGGGGGTGTAGGGCTTGACCATGGCCTGGAGATAGGAAGGCGCTGTTCCTTTCACTGCCCTGTAGGCTAGCACCAGAGTCTTAAACTGGATGCGAGCAGCTACTGGGAGCCAGTGTAGGGACATGAGAAGGGGAGTTATTGTGTGGGAGAACTTAGGGCGGTTGAACACCAGACAAGCTGCAGCTTTCTGAACAAGCTCCAGAGGTCTGATGGCTGACGCCGGGGCGCCAGCAAGGAGGAAGTTGCGGTAGTCCAGCTGGGAGATGACCAGAGCCTGGATGAGCACCTGTGCCATCTCGTCGGTGAGGAATGGGCGAATCCTCCTGATGTTATAGAGGAGAAATCTGCAGGAGCGAGCAACCGATGCAACGTTTTCAGCAAACGACAGTTGGTCATCCCGGATCACACCCAGATTCCTCACAGTCCGATTTGGCGTCACCACAGTGTTGTCAATGATGATGGCCAGGTCTCGGTGTGGGCAACCTTTCCCCTGGGAGGAACATCAGCTCTGTCTTGTCCAGATTGAGCTTCGGGTGGTGTGTCGCCATCCACTCCGAGATGTCAGTCAAGCACGCAGCAATGCGTGTCCTTACTTGTGTGTCAGAGGGAGGGAAGGACAAGATCAGAATAGAATAGACTGCCACGCCACCCGGACGCCACATTGGATCATTTTTACGACTATCATGACAAACTGCTATTATTCTATTCAGAAACCACTTTAAATGATAAATGTGGGTTTACCGTCCGCAAAGTCGGCAGCTCAGTTGTTAAGCAGCCATCATGCAGGGGGCAGAACCGGGAGCCCATGTAGTGTCTCTTTAATAACTCTAAATCAGGGAAGGAAGCGGCCAACTTTATAACCCAACAACAAACCAGTACACCTTGACTACATTGACTCAGCCCTCAGCTGATGTACATAGTTTAGTCAGTGATGCTGCCTGTGAAATGGTACCACCAGATTCATGATGGAATCACCTGATGACCTCTGGTAACCACTGACAGGTTAGTACGTCTGGCCAGGACATATTTTAATACATGAGTCAGTTGTCCGAGTTGGTCTTAAGTGTGAACACTCACCTTGAAATGTAGCACAAAAGGATGGTTACATCTCATCCTGTGTATTGGTAAATGCTCTTAACCAAGAAAATACCAGGGCCTCCGGGTGGCGTGGACGTCTATTCCGTTGCCTACCAACACAGGGATCGCCGGTTCAAATCCTCTTGTTACTTCCGGCTTGGTCGGACGTCACTACAGACACAATTGGCCATGTCTGCGTGTAGGAAGCCGGATTCGCTGCACTAGCACCTCCTCTGGCCGGTTGGGGCGCCTGTTTGGGGGGGGGGGGGAACTGGGGGGAATAGCATGATCCTCCCACATGCTACGTCCCCCTGGTGAAACTCCTCACTTTCAGGTGAAAAGAAGCGGCTGGCGACTCCACATGTATGGGAGGAGGCATGTGGGAGTCTGCAGCCCTCCCCGGATTGGCAGAGGGGGTGGAGCAGCGACCGGGACGGCTCGGAAGAGTGGGGTAATTGGCCAAGAACAACTGGGAGAAAAAGGCGGCAAAAAACAAAAAAACCCAAGAAAATACCAGCTGACAAATACCAGCTGGCAAAGGTATATAAAGCTATCAGTCACCATCTTGTAGTGTAACTGTTTTTTCTGGTGTAGCAGCAGGGCATAAACAGTGAATCCCATTGATCAGTCACTCAAATGCACACCAAGTTGCTGGCTTCATATAACCAAAGATTTTACGTGTTATTTCAAAGGAGATTAATTTATGACGTGTGTGCGTGTTTGTGTGTGTGTGTGTGTGTGTGTGTGTGTGTGTGTGTGTGTGTGTGTGTGTGTGTGTGTGTGTGTGTGTGTGTTGTTCTGCAGGAGTGTATTTGTCTAAATACTCGGACATCCTTCAGGTTAACACTTTGACTCCTGGAGCTGCAGGAGAGATCCTCATCTTCAAAGTGATGAAGGTGAGACAAAACACAATGCAGCACCAAAGGTTCCTGACACACAGACAATAGAAATGAATAGAATCTCTGTGGTTGGTTCACTACAACACTGCCTGACAAAAAAAAGAAGATTGCACTCAGTAGAGTGCATACCCCCCCCCCCAGGCATTTCTCCCCTTCTCTGGTGCTCGGACTTGGCAACAAACCACCCCTTTTTTCGCCTACCGGGAGAAGGGAAAATACAGCGGGACTGCCTTCCTATCTTCCCTTCTTCAGTGTTGGGACTTAGGTGAAAAACCAGCTGAGGTGTTAGCACTCAAATGCGGTGTAAAACAGATTTTTCAAAGGTTTTGAATCAGCGTAACCACGACAGGTCCTCAAACATATTGATAACCGCACAAAAATTATTAGGCTGACAGGCCCAGAAGTATGCGAGATTAACAGCGGACTAGGGGTTGCACAAGTGCATAATTATACACCTAGAGTACTCCTTTCCTGACCAACTCTAGATCTTGGGTAGTCATGGGGGGGTGCAGGGCCGTAATGCGGGAGGTGTCTTGTATCAATTAAAAGACTATGCAACTATGATGGGGCTGGTCTCAGCACATGGAGCAAAGCATAAAATTAATGATATGATTTAAAGATAACCTTGGTCTTACCTTACGCAATAGTGAAGTATGGATGATACCAACGATATTTTAATGTTATTGTTACCAGCATTCTACAGTAGCCCAAGATGATGATGATAATAATAATACGTTTTATTTGTATAACGCTTTTTAAGGCACACAATGACGCTTTACATAAGATAAAATCAACATAAATGCAACACCAAAAACATGTAACACACAACAATTATCATAAATTAAAAGCAATTCTAAAATGGTGAGTTTGAGTAATGATTTGAACGTGGACAAATTGGTGCAGTCACTAGTGTTTTTGGGCAGAGAGTTCCAGAGGGAGGGGCAGCTATGGAGAATGCTCTGTCACCCTAGGTCCAGTGCTTGGCCCTGTGTGGTGGAGACAGGAGGTTGGCATCGCAGGAGCGAAGGCTGCGGGAAGGAGTATGGTAGTGGAGCAGGTCAGTTGGGTAGGAGGGGGCCTGGTTATGGAGGGCTTTGTGAGTGAGGAGGAGGACTTTCAATTGAACCAATTGTGAGACATGGAGCCAGTGGAGGTTCTGGAGGACAGGGGTGATGTGGTCACGGGAGCAGGAGTGGGTGAGCAGGTGAGCAGCGGAGTTCTGGATGTACTGGAGTTTGTTTAGGACTTTGGATGATGAGCTGTAAAGAATGCTGTTGCAGTAGCCAGTTCTGGGTGTGATGAAGGCGTGGATCAAAGTTTCGGCAGTAAAGAAGAAGAGTGATGGGCAGAGACGAGCTATGATTTTTAGATGGAAAAAGGTAGTTCTGGTAATTTGATTGACATGGTGTTCAAAGGAGAGCTTGCAGTCGAAAATGATTCCGAGGTTGCTGGTGTGTGGGGAGGGAGACAAAGTGGAGTTGCCGATGGTGAGACAGAAGTTGTGTGTGGTTTTGGTAAGGGATTTGGGATCAGTGATGATCATGTGGCTTGCATGATGATTGGGTTGCATCTGTGATTTAATTTCAGTGAGACAGTTTGTCAGACTGGAATAAGTTTGTAGTGGTGATGGATTTAGTTGAGCTGTAGAGCGGGACATCATAAGCGTAGGAGTGAAATTGGAGACCATGATGTTACCAAGGGGGAGCGTGTAAAGGATGAACAGGACAGGGCCAAGCACTGAACCCTGAGGGGTGCCTTGGGACAGTTGTTGATGGTGATGAACTATTGTCTGTTTGTGAGATATGACTTTATAGATAGAGAGTTCAGTACACAAAAGTGTTTTTTTTTCTTTGTTCTTATTGTGTTTAAAGCGGTTGTTATTTTTTTGTAAGTTGGCAATTGATTCCCCCTTTTCTGCTTTTGCCATCCTTCCTGTTGATTACCAAGGGCTCCAATTGGACACTAGTGTGTCAGAACCGGAAACTGAGTGCGCGCACCTGGGCAGAGAAACCAGTGTTTTTCCTGCCATTATAAGACTTTTGTGCAGTGCCCAAGTCAGTTGAATGGGAAATGAATGGGGTTAAAAGTGTTAATATGCAGCGCTCAAGCTAAAAAATCTAGATAATAAAAACATTTTGCCTGTCAGTCTTTGGATGCACAGCCTCCTGGGCGCACCCTCGTGCATGCACAAGCATGCGTACATGTGAATCAAATTGGGCGGCGACAGACATTAGCATTGATCAAGCGAGCTAGAGAGTGAATGAAGAGAGGGAGCAGCAATATCGAGAACAGAGAGGGAGCGGCGATATCGAGAACAAACGTTTTTCAAAGGTTTTTAATCACTGCAACCACAAGGAGTTCTTCATCATACAGTCATAACTGTGCACAACATTTTTTAGGCTGACAGGTCTTCTTTTTTTTTCTTCTTCTTACTACTTTATTGATCCCTGTGGGGCAATTCTTCCTCTGCCTTTAAGCCATCCTAGCTGTGTAGCTAGGAGCAGTGGGCAGCCGCCGTGCAGTGCCCGGTGACCAACTCCAGTTTGTCTTGCCATGCCTCGGTCAGGGGCACAGACAGGAGTATTAACCGTAACATGCATGTCTTTTTGATGGTGGGGGAAACCGGAGCACCTGGGGGAAACCCACCGCAGACACGGGGAGAACATGCAAACTCCACACAGAGAACGACCCGGGATGACCCCCAAGGTTGGAGAACCGCGGGGTTTGAACCCAGGACCTTCTTGCTGTGAGGCGACAGCACTAACCACTGCGCCACCATGCTGCCAGGTCCAGTAGTTTAGCCGTGGACACACACACACACACACACACACACACACACACACACACACACACACACACACACACACACACCTGCGATGGACTGGGGGAGGGGGCACTCGTTATGTTGTTGTCAGTTCTGGCCGGTGTGAATAAAAGAGCACTCCTGGGGTCATGCAGTGTATGGGGCACGGAAGTTGCGATTAAAAAGAGAAGTGTGCTTCTCGACTCATTCTTCCACACCGGCTCTCCGCAACATTTTCCGTTTTGGTTGGCAGCCCCCCTACTTGAAACATCTTCCCGCACACCTGAACTTGATAAGTATTTCATTCAATGAATCTGTGAAATTAGACTAAAACAGTATGTAACTACTGACATTTATGCTGCTACTGCCGTATATTTCACTTAGGTTGTCCACACACTATTTTCTGTGGACGTGTAAGGTAGACAACGTGGCCGCTGATAAACGTCAGATAGTGTTTCACAGTAATGTTTATGTAGTGAGAATGATATTTTAGTCAACATTGTCTTGGAAGCCTAAATTCATTACTTTGACTCTGAAACTGCAATTCTGGGGTAGTTCAAGTCTTGATTGCCCGAGGAGGTCTGTAGACTCGAGTTCACCACAAGGTATACTGCCGTTATAACATGATACTTCCATTGTAAAACTCGTTTTTCCTTTTTGATGGATATCCAGAGTAGTTTCAGTAAACTTTTAACTGCTGCCCTCGTCTTGGATTCTTGAAAATCCCTCACTAGAGTAAGGTAGACCACTTACAGGTCTCACCGATTTTTAATGATCCCAAATGTGAAACCACACTATTGAATCTAAGTACCAGTGTGCTGTCGAAATAGTAATCCTCTGTATTGTCCCTAAGAAGTGAACAGAGCTGTGTTGATCGCGCCCTATCCACCCATTTTTTGTTTTCTTGTTTTAATTCCCCCCTTTTTTCTCCCCAGTTGTATCTGGCCAATTACCCTACTCTTCCGAGCAGTCCTGGTCTCTGCTCCACCCCTCAGCCGATCCGGGGAGGGCTGCAGACTACCACATGCCTCATCCGATACATGTGGAGTCGCCAGCCGCTTCTTTTCACCTGACATTGAGGGGTTTCGCCAGGGGGATGTAGCACGTGGGAGGATCACGCTGTTCCTCCCAGTTCCCCCTCCCCCCTGAACAGGCGCCCCGACCGACCAGAGGAGGTGCTAGTGCAGTGACCAGGACACATACCCACATCCGACTTCCCACCCGCAGACATGGCCAACTATGTCTGTAGGGATGCCCGACTAAGCCGGAGGTAACACAGGAATTCGAACCGGCGATCCCTGTGTTGGAATAGACAGCTACGCTACCCGGACACCCCGCCCCCTACCCACTCTTGATGGTGAAGGGAGATAGTAGGGCTACGTCAATAGGAGCAATAGCCTTCAGTTCATTTAGCTGGTCACTGAAATATACATGGGGGGGTTTATCTGCAAGCAGGTCTTAAGTAGATTCTTGTTGGAAGCACAACAATATCCAGTAGCAGTATTAGTAGTAGTGGTAGTGTTAGTAGTAGTGGTAGTATTAGTAGTAGTGGTAGTGTTAGTAGTAGTGGTAATGGTGGTAGTAGTGGTAGTGTTAGTAATAGTGGTAGTGTTGGTAGTAGTGGTAGTGTTAGTAGTAGTGGTAGTGTTGGTAATAGTGGTAGTATTAACTGTAACTCTTGTTCTCTGTTGTTTTGTGTCCAGGGGAAAGTAAAGGGCATTTATGAGAACATGACAAAGAATCTTCTAGATCCAACACCGTGCTTTGACAGTCACCTCTCCAAAAACATCAGCAAGGTCACCTCAACCACCTCCTACAAAGCCTTTGAGCTCACACAGGTATTAAAACACACACCAAATACATAACAAATGCACACCGAACACACACAGCATACACATACAAAACTATATTAAACACACACAACACACACAGACACTTTTTTTTTTTTTTTTTTTGGATTTTCCCCCCAATTGTACTCAGCCAATTACCCCATTCTTCTGAGCTGTCCTGGTCGCTGCTCCACCCCCTCTGCCGATCCAGGGAGGGCTGCAGACTACCACATGCCTCCTCAGATACATGCGGAGTCGCCAGCCGCTTCTTTTCACCTGACAGTGAGGAGTTTCACCAGAGGGGTGTAGCGAATGGGAGGATCACGCTATTCCCCCCAGTTCCCCCTCTCCCCCTGAACAGGCGCCCCAACCGGCCAGAGGAGGCGCTAGTGCAGCGACCACGACACATACCCAAATCCGGCTTCCCGCCCGCAGACACGGCCAATTGTGTCTGTAGGGACACCCGACCAAGCCGGAGGTAACAAGGGGATTTGAACCAGCGATCCCCGTGTTGGTAGGCAACGGAATAGACCGCCATGCTACCCGGACGCCCACACAGACACATTTAAATGCACACATTGGCCTTGTATCTTGGGGTTTATAGTGTTTTTGTTTTGATGGGATTCTGTGTTGATCGTTGTGTGATGAAGTTTGGTTTGAGCATGACCATCGTCTGATTCCCTCCTCCATCCTGTCAGCAATACTTCTATGAGTATTTGTTTGACCAGCTGCGGACACGGCCTCGCCAGGTGTGTCCCTACGCCATCGTCTCCTTCCTATTTAAAGGAAAGGATGTTCAGCTTCCCAGCAAAACCCTCCCCCCTCTCAGGTATGGACACACACACAAGCTCGAAGGTCAACCCTTTATTTCACCACTTAGGTCCTCCGAATAAGGGCTGTTGACTGTATATCCAACCAGTACTTTGGTTTGAGAATCTTCCATGCCAGGATTAACCATTTCACGCTCTGTTCTTTTGACTGACAGATTGAACAGCCAATCAGCAGAGGGAAGCAAACGTAAGCTCTGCTTTTTTGTTGATCTACCTGTGCTTCTTGCAATACTCCAACATACTATAAAGGAACTGTGAAAAGCTTCGTGTGCTGTAACAGAATTGTCTTCTGTCTTTTTTCCTGTCTTTCTCCCTGGCATTTGTCTTTACATGTTTCTTTTTGCATGTGTGTGTGTGTGTGTGTCTGTCTGTCTGTCTCAGAGCGTAATCAGTTCACGGTGTGGAGTGGAGATCTTGTGAAAGGAGACAGACTTCTGTTCCAGGCCTCTCTGCACTCCTTCTCTCCTCCCATCCTGCCTTGTAGACTGTGAGTTCTTACATATTCTGTCGTTGAAAACCAGCTCGTCTTATTATTCGGGGGGGGGGGGTTATTTTCTCTTCAAGTTTCCATTCCAGTGTGTTGTCTACACACCAACTCAACAGGTTTCAAAATGAATATAACCTGTTCTATTAAAATGTGTATAGGGACGTAGCAGAGTCAATAACCTTTGACCTTGTGTTAGGCTTAATAAAGACGCGGGCGTCCGGGTGGTGTGGCAGTCTATTCCATTGCCTACCAACACAAGAATCGGCGGTTCGAATCCCCTGTTACCTCCAGCTTGGTCGGGCATCCCTACAGACACAATTGGCCGTGTCTGCGGGTGGGAAGCCGGATGTCGGTGTGTCCTGGTCGCCACACTAGCACCTCCTCTGGTCGATCGGGGCGCCTGTTCGGGGGGGGGGGAACTGGGGTGGAATAGCGTGATCCTCCCATGCGCTACGTCCCCCTGGTGAAACTCCTCACTGTCAGGTGAAAAGAAGCGGCTGGCGACTCCACATGTATCAGAGGAGACATGGTCATCTGCAGCCCTCCCCAGATTGGCGGGGCGGGGGGGGGGCAGTGACCGGGACAGCTCGGGAGAGTGGGGTAATTGGCCGGATACAATTGGGGCCAAAAAAAAGGGGGGGGAATATCAATAAAAAAGAAAAAAGTCATTCTTCCCAGTGACTCGTTTTCTCAGCCCAGAGTTTTGCAGAGGTATTGGTGAAAATGATGCAGTCTCCAGCTGCGTCTCTAAACCACAGTTTCCATTTAGCGTTTTTGTATTGAAATGTTGTTTGTGTGAGCTTCTCTGTAGCTGAATGCTTGCAGTGCACACCACCTGGTCACAACTGTCACCAGTTCGATTCCAGCCGGCGACCTGTGTTGCACGTCATACCGCTCTCTTTGTTCCACATTTCCGTTTTGCCTTACCTGTCACTATCTAATAAAAATGGGCAAAAAAAATGATCTCAAAATAATTAATAAATAAATAAATGTTGCTTGTGTCATGTGATGCCCAGCTGCTGGTGGCCTCTCAAAGCTTAGATGGTTCGACAGTCCTTGTCAGCTGTTTTCACCATATTATTTGACCGTCTGTCTCTTCCAGACCAGAGCAGCTTGACATTGGTTGTCAGATGAATCTGGATGAGGTGACCAGGCACATTCCCTCCACCCTGTTCTCCTGGAGTCTTTACGAAGACCGCCATGAAGGTGAGATCACAGAAACGCTCATGTAGTTCTGAGGCCACATGAATATTAATTTCATCTTCTTCCTGGGTACTGTGGCTCTGACCTTTGACCTCTTCGCCGTTGTTGGTTTATTGAATTGAATTTATTGTCATTTCTTAGATGTACTTGCATACACAAAGAAATAAAATTTCGTTTCCCACAGCAGTGTAACACAAAAAACACATCCAAAATTTCCCAAAAACGACAGTACCAAAAACATTGAAAAAAAGAGCAGAAAAAAAAAAAAAAAAAAAAGTTAACAACACAGTCCACCCTGCAATGCAGTCCAAAAAAATTCCTCTGTCCAGAGAATGCGCTCCAGCCAGGATGACTGTCGGAAGTACTGGTCTGCATGGGCTAGCAGTTAGCTTAGCCCGCCCCGCCTCCGCGCCCTGCCAGACCGCCCTCGGCGTTTCCTACCCGAGCACAGCTCCAGACAGGGCCGTGGTTCCTGGGCCCATTGGACGAAGCAGACCAAGCTCTCCCAGCCGATCCAACTCCAGCTCTCCCAGCCAGACACCCGCGACGCATGTACCCTGCACGCCACATGACGACGCAGACGCAGACAAAAATACTGCACAGTCGACGCTAGGTGAGGCCACCGCCAGACTGCCTCGGTGTTCTCTCTCGGGTACAGCTCCGGAAAGGGCTGTAAGCTCAGCCGATCCAATGCCAGCTCTCCCAGCCATCAAATGAAAAAAAATCGACGAACAAAATAAAAAAAACTTCACATGAAGACACAAACTTAGACGCCGACAAAGACACTGCATGGTCGGCACTGGGTGAAGCCGCCGCAAACGTGAGTTCGCGCCGCCATCTTATAATTGTTGCGGCAAAAAAGTGTTTCAGCTGAAAAGACAGACCCTATCACTTCCACACACACTGCATGAGAGCAGCCAAATCCGACCACAGGCAGAGCCCTGGTTACTCTTTCATCAGTGGTTCACCCCTCCCTTGGGTAAAGGAGTGTTTGTTCACACACAGTGTCAAGGCTGCATGCTAATCCTTCAACAGCTACAGAAACATTCTGTAGCCTATGCTTCTAAAAAAGGAAAGCAGATGGATTGTACGTATACAGGGAGCCTCTGATTTACGTAAGATATCTTAAGAGGACATGAGATACACATGAGAAGAGTAAATACTGAGAAATGGTTATAACAATAATTTGTATAAAGCAAGAAGGTCTTTGGTTCAAACCCCAGGCTGTCCCAGGTCCTTTCTGTGTGGAGTTTGCATGTTCTCCCTGCGTCTGCGCGGGTTTCCTCCGGGTGCTCCGGTTTCTTCCCACAGTCCAAAGACATGTAGGTCAGGTGAATCGGCCATCCAAAGACATGTAGGTCAGGTGAATCGGCCATCCAAAGACATGTAGGTCAGGTGAATTGTCCCTAGGTGTGAATGTGTCCAGGGTGTCTCCCCACCTGCCGCCCAATGACTGCTGGGATAGGCTGCAGCATCCCCGTGACCCTGAGAGCAGGATAAGCGGTTTGGATAATGGATGGATGGATAAAGCAAGAAGGTCCTGGGTTCAAACCCCAGGCCATCCCATGTCCTTTCTGTGTGAAGTTTGCATGTTTTCCCTGTGTCTGCGTGGGTTTCCTCCGGGTGCTCCGGTTTCCTCCCACCATCAAAAACACATGTATGTTAGGGTTGATACTCCTGTCTGTGCCCTTGAGCAAGGCAATGGAAAGAAGAACTGGAGTTGATCCCCAGGTGCTGCAGCTGCCCACTACCACATTCATTGTAAGAATACATTGTCGAATAAAGTGGCTTTAATTTTCATTGATTGATTGGTTGTATAATGTGTGTGTGTGCGCGCGTGTGTGTATGTGTGTGTGTGTGTGTAGTTGTGAGAAATGGCAGGTACTGCAGCCTTCTGGAGGTGATTGACAGGAGCCGGATTGGGACCAGTGTGACCAGGTTACTTCAGGAGCTGGAGACCAGGAGAGTGGTGAGTACTGTTTATTGCCCTCTGATCAGTTTTTATATCTCATCCTTGTGTTTTAACCAGCGCTGATTTATTCAGCTATTTCTTTTATTTTTATTCAACCTTTATTCAATCAGGAAGGTCTTATTGAAACAAGGAGTCTGGTTTTCAAGAGTCCTGACCAACAAGACAGCAGCTGCATACAGACATTTAGGGTGCACAAAATAAACAAATAAATAAACAAATCAGTGTAGCTAAGACAGTATTAAATGCTAAGATGTGCATGTGTAAGAGCTAGCGGAGTCCTTCATCAGTAAGTAAGAGTTTCTTAAAGTCCCCCAGTGGAAACACAATAGGCAGTTTCAGGTACTTTTACAGTGAGTTTCAAGCAGAAGGTGCAGAGTAAGAAAATGCCTTTTTGCCAAGCTCAGTACAGACTATGCAGTTACCGAAGTTACAAGCTCAGTACGTAATAAGCAGTAACTGGAACCAAAGTGCCTTGCGTCTATAAAATGTATCTATAATCCAGCCTTAGAATACTCTAGTATTCTTCCTGTTTAGCATATTCCCTTCATTAGTACCCTGCACAAGAGATTTTATCCCTTAAAAATATTCCCTCACTTCTGGTTGTAGCTTAAGATGAGTTTGGATGGAGTTTTAAGTCTTTTTATTTTTATTTATTTTTTTATTTTGCTCCCCAATTGTACTTGGCCAATTACCCCACTCTTCCGAGCCTTCCGGTCGCTGCGCCACCCCCTCTGCCGATCCGGGGAGGGCTGCAGACTACCACATGCCTCCTCCGATACATGTGGAGTCACCAGCTGCTTCTTTTCACCTGACAGTGAGGAGTTTCACCAGGGGGACAGCGCGTGGGAGGATCACGCTATTCCCCCCAGTTCCCCCGAACAGGCGCCCCAACCGACCAGAGGAGGCGCTATTGCAGCGACCAGGACACATACCCACATCCAGTTTCCAACTTGCAGACACGGCCAATTGTGTCTGTAGGGACGCCCGACCAAGCCGGAGGTAACACGGGGATTTGAACCGCCGATCCCCGTGTTGGTAGGCAACGGAATAGACTACTATACTACACAGACGCCCCCGTCGTCTTCCATTTTGTCAAGTCTTCTCTTAAATGGCAGTGATGGGATTGTTGTGTATTGACCGGCCATTTTGCTGTGTCCTCTGGTCTGTTCAGGTTCTGGTGACCTCACTGGCTGACCGAGGCTTCCTTTTCCTGCTGTCCAGCACCCAGATGACCACGGCCAACGGTACCACATAACACACATATCCACACAAAAACACTGAGGCCACACAACTTTTTATTAATCCTGTACCACAGTACTTGAGACATTTAGTTTTATTTGGCGTGTGCTGTAGTTTAAAGCAGTTAAGACGCTGACTGTTTTCTACTGGTGTCTAAAATACCAGAAGTTACGAACGCCCGACTTACGAATGCACGTATTTACAAACCGACTTCCCTAAAGCCTTTTATTTTAAACACACAATGGTTCATACTAACGAATGGACGGACTACTTTCCGCGACTCTCAAAACACTGCGCGTTCTAGGCAGTTCATCGGCCTGAGGGAGAACAACGCCACGCCCTCGGTGCCGTTTTAGTCGGATCGCGTAAACATCATTGCGTGCAGTGTAAATCCGATGCAAGTGATGGTGATGCAACGAAGAAAAGGAAAACGATCATGACTGAAATGAAAGTGGAAATAATAAAGCGTTCAGAGAGAGGTGGAACGCTCATCGTTTATTCACTCACCCAGTGAGGTGGGGAGGCGAGCCCCAAGCGGGCTGTCGTTTCTGGCGTCCCACTCTGGGGACGGTGGCAGGTGCATTTTTATATTTATGAAGTTTTAGGTAAAATATACACTATATATTAAAACAAACATTTGGCTAATTGACGCTAGATGTGAACTGTACGTAACTGTTCCGACTTACTACGTACAACTTTGACATAAGAATGAACTGACAAACGGAACTCGTTTGTAATCCGGGGACTTCCTGTAGCTTGGTTCTTAAAATTGTTCAAGTTATAATAGCGGTTCATAATCCTGATGATGATATATAGTCAAGGCTCAGCATTTTTGGTTTTTGAACTGATTTTTCACCCGGATTTTATGTTTCCACAGATCCAAAAGTTGTTCCTGTTCGTGTGAGGTTATGCAACAGTGTCCTCTTGTGGCGAAATTCGGCATGCTGGATGGCTTTGAAAATAAAAACCGAAAACGCTGAGCCTTGTATATAGTAAAATAACAGGAACATTCTGGTAGCCATAATCACTCAGCTGTAGGTCAGACGTACGGCAGAGGAAAGACCTGACAAATAAAATAACATTCAGTATAAATCAAAGTAAGAGAAGATGTGCATTAAAAGATATTGGATATTTTATTTGTAAAGACGTGAGAGCAGATAAAGATGTCTCCATCATTGTTGTCATACTATAATACTGGATTGTTATGATAGGGATTTTTTCTGGTATTATTAACAGATAGAGGGGAGGGCTGGAAGAGATGTCTCCAGGCTCTGTTCGTCTTCCCTGAGACCAAAGACATGACCAAATCCAGTGAGTATTACACCGGTCCAGATGCGCACACACACCAGGGAAGATGCTCATTTTCATTCTCTTACGATGGAGTCTCTCCAGTGGTAGCTAACCAAAAATCTTCCGTCATGTAAAGAATTTTAAAAGCGTGGATGGATAATTCCAAATGTCACCCATCACACTGAGGCAGTCAGCGTAAGGAATCGGCTTTGTTGGCTTTTTGAGAGAATTCTGACTTTTATTCCTGAAAATTACAGTGTAGATAACATTGGGGCGAAGCGAAGCAAATTATTGCACTATGGAATTTATGTAAATGAGAAGCAAATATCTCCAGGCAGCGGCCAGTCAAATCATTTCTGTGACATAATATCTGTTTCTGTGTGAATATATTACATTTTCTTTATCTTTCCATAATTATCTCCGTCGAGCGGTAGCCTAGATGGGAAATTGCATTTGGTTGCGTGGGTGTGGGTTTGTGTGCATTTCTGTATGGGGCTCATCTCACATAATAATGGCCCTGTCAACCTAAAGCTTTTGTGCACAGTTAGGACTGTATGATGAAGACCCTCTCATGGTTGCAATGATTCAGAACCTTCGAAAAAGTTTGTTTTCGCTGTTGCTGCTCCCTTTCCTCATTCACTCTAGCTCGCTTGACCAACGCTGCTCCCTGTCGCTGCCCAGTCTGAGTCAACAGTGCGCATGCGCGACTCACATCTACGGTTGACTCGGATTGGGCAGAGACGGTGTCGGAACCAAAACATTATATATTATATGAGTCTTGAAATTAAAAGAGGAGTCAATCACATTTTGTAAGTCAACAAATCATTCACTGCTGATCTCAGCCCAGGAGAACTGTAGGAACACAGGATGAACCAATTTGCCTTAATCACCATGCCACCACACAGAAGTGCCATAGTCTCCAATGTTAAAACTCTGCTATAGGGCATCCGGGAAGCCTAGCAGTCTGTTCTGTTGCTTACCAACATGGGGATCGCCAGTTCAAATCCCCGAGTTACCTCCAGCTTGGTCGGGCGTCCCTACAGACACATTTGGCCGTATCCGCGGATAGGAAGCCCGATGTGGGTATGTGTCCTGGTCGCCGCACTAGCGCCTCCTCTGGTTGGTCGGGCCACCTGTTTGGGGGTGGGGGACTGGGGGGAATAGCATGATCCTCCCACATGCTATGTTCCCCTGGTGAAACTCCTCACTGTCAGGTGAAAAGAAGCAGCTGGTGACTCCACATGTATCGGAGGAGATGTGGTAGTCTGCAGCCTCCCTGGGTCGGCAGAGGGGGTGGAGCAGCGACCACGACGGCTTGGAAGAGTGGGGTAGTTGGCTGGATACAATGGAGGGGGGGGGAACCCTCTGCTATAAAAATACAATGTCAAGAGTTGGATTAATCACACTCACAGCTGGAAATCATCTCAGTGGCTACAATAAAAAATTTCCCATGGCTGAGCTATGTTTGCTATGGCTGAGCTTTGTTTTCTTACCATTGTGTTATGAATGAAAGTCAGTCAGCAGAGCAGCCATTTGCCTTCATTCATTTACATCATGAAAACTGTGACGGTTAACACATTTGAAGTCTTTTAATAAGGGCTTTGAAATTATGATAGTCTGATCTGTCATTTCATATGGGATGTGGTAACATTCATGCGAGGGTCCACCTAGGAGGCTGCTCATGCAGACTTGACAGGCAAAAAATGTTAGGTAGATTTTTTATAGAACCGCGTACTGCAAATTAGCAGCAAGCATGCGACTAACTAGCATGTTCAGGTGAAGACCGTCTCTCCGATACAGAGAGGAGCACTCCCAGAACAACTGTTATTGTGATGAGTTTACATTTCCCATTAACATCTATTTTCATTATTAATACCTTGTAATAATTACATAATCACATACTCAAAAATAGACGTGTGGATTAAAAATAAATGGATCTTAGCTTACCTTACGTTAAGGTGGCACAGTGGTTAGCACGGTCGCCTCACAGCAAGAAGGCCCTGGGTTCGAGCCCTAGGGTAGTCCAACCTCGGGGGTCGTCTCGGGTCATCCTCTGTGTGGAGTTTGCATGTTCTCCCCATGTCTACGTGGGTTTCCTCCGGCTGCTCCGGTTTCCTCCCACAGTCCAAAGACATGTAGGTCAGGTGAATCGACCGTACTAAATTGTCCCTGAGTGTGTGTGTGTGTGGGAGGGAGGGAGGGATGGCCGGCCTGTCCAGAGTGGCTCCCTGCCTGCTGCCCAATGACTGCTGGGATAGGCTCCAGCATCCTGAAACCAGGATAAGTGGTTTCGATAATGGATGGAAGGATTTGACCTTGGAAATATTATCATTTTTATCTCATCTTTAGCTAATATTTTTACACAAGTATTTCTATTTTATATTTCGCCATCAAGTGCATCCACAAGTAAGTATTGCACTGCACTGACTGAAACTGTGGCACATGACAGAAAAACCTGAAATAAAAGCCATCTAGAAAACGGCTCAGAGAAGGATTCCAGCTGGGTTTAGCTCCCACACAGGTACATATACTGCCATAGACACTTACAGTATACACACACATGCATGTACACAAACAAACTTAATTAAACCTACCATATGTCTTTTTTTTTTCTGCCCTCATAGTGTCCAGATGCATCCCCTCTACCCATGATGCACCTGGTTCTGGCAGCCTGGGGATGCCGTGGCTGAACTGTTTTCTCCCTGCGCTGCATCACGCCCTGGTCAAAGCCTCGGCCAATCCCCCCACTGAGTTGTCTGCCAGGGTGGAACACCAGGCCCAGGAGTACCTCAGCGGACAGAGAGACAGCAAGGTGTGTCTGGAACCTATTGTGTTCCTCTGTTGTTGTTTTTTTCTGTTGCATTTTCCACCTTTATTTTGATAGCGATAATAGAGAGAGACAGGAAAGGCAAAGGAGAGTGAGGGGATGACATGCAGCAAAGGGCCCAGGCCGGATTTGAACCCAGACCACTGCGGTAAGGACTCAGCCTTATGTGGTACGCGCTCTACCAGGTGAGCCACTGGGTCGCCCACAACCTATTGTGTTTCTGAGAACTTCCAAACCTGCTCACACTTTGTTGGATTTATTTCATCATAAGAATGGCGTATGGCGGCACGGTGGCCCAGTGGTTAGCACTGTTGCCTCACAGCAAGAAGTCAAGTCAATTTTATTTGTCTAGCCCAATGTCACAAGTTACAAATTTGCCTCAAGGGGCTTTACAGCGACACAACATCCTGTCCTTAGACCCTTGCATCGGATAAGGAACAACTCCCTAAAAGAAAACCTTTAATAGGGAGGAAAAATAGGAAGAAATCTCAGGGAGAGCAACAGAGGAGGGGTCTCTCTCCCAAGACGGACAACGTGCAGTGGCTATCATGTTTACACAATTTACACAATACAACACTGAAAGAAGATAAACAGAATTATAATGGAATTATAAAATATATGAAGAATATTATGCGCAGGATGCCAAGCAGTGTCCAGACGCCACTGGAACAGCCCAGGACCCAAGCCACGCAACCAGCATCACCATGTAGACAAAAAAAGGAAGAAAACACACTAGTCACATGTCTGACTAAGCAAAGGATATAACATTGAAACAGGATAACAAAATTATATGGATTTATAAGATATATAAAAAGAAAATGTGATGAGGGAGATGCCAAGCAGTGTCCAGGTGGTGACCCCATCACCATGGAGACCTGGGAGGAGGACAGACTGCACATGCACACAAGGGAGACTCCCATCACACTATTCACAAACACAGAAAAGAAAGGAGAAGACATCGTTCAGAGACAGAGAAAAGACAAAGGGAGAAGAGAACAGTTGGCAGTAGTCAATAATCTACTCTATAATCTCATCAGCAGAACACCCCACCCCTCCATCCATTATCTGAACCACTTATCCTGCTCTCAGGATCGCGGGGATGCTGGAGCCTATCCCAGCAGTCATTGGGCAGCAGGCGGGGAGACACCCTGGACAGGCCCTTCAGGATCGACACACACACACACACATTCATACGTAGGGACAATCTAGTACGGCTGATTCACCTGACCTACATGTCTTTGGACTGTGGGAGGAAAATGGAGCCCCCGGAGGAAACCCACGCAGACACGGAGAACATGCAAACTCCACACAGAGGACAACCCGGGACAACCCCCAAGGTTGACCTATCTCAGGGCTGAAACCCAGGACCTTCTTGCTGTGAGGCGACCGCGCTAACCACTGCGCCATCGTGGTCAGCAGAACAGTGTTTGGTAAATTCATTGACAGAAAACGACCCGCCATGCAGTACAGGTTGTGAAGCACTCAACTGAAAGGCAACTAATTGTAGGCTAAGGCAAAAAGATGAGTTTTAAGTTTGGATTTAAAGGATCTAACAGAGTTCAAACCCCAAGCCAAGGCAGCTTCCACAGTCTATCCCACAACCTCACTCTGGGAAATCTAACCACCTGTCAGTGCCCTTGCTCCCTCCTACAAGCGGAAAGTGAAGTGCATGCAGCCCACTGTGAGGACAGTACTGTGCTGAACTACAGAACATGAATCCAAACTTCAGGGATGTTTTGAATCAACAGACTGATCAATCTTCATGTCTGTGAATGTTCTCATTCATCCAGGTCATGGTTATCCAAAGGAGTTGAATCAAGTGCAACTGGACTTGGTATATATCCGTGAAGACATTTCGCCTCTCATCCAAGAGGCTTCCTCAGTTCATGCCTTTCTGACTAGACCAAGCTAGTCTGACTGGCTGGTGATGAGACTGGACTGGTGATGAGACTGGATGAGAGGCGAAACGTCTTCACGGATATATACTAAGTCCAGCTGCACTTGATTCAACTCCTTTGGATGATCAATCTTCAAGGATTCAGCCTCGAGTTTGAATGAGTTTGCTGAATTGGTCACCGGCTATGTTAGATTCTGTGTCGATAACTATCCCAGTTTCCCAGGAGCCACAGTCCCTGATATCATGGATAAACTACCTGGGCTGCTGCACTCACTCCCTTCCTCCACCAATCGAGTGATCGTTCATGTAGGGGCAAACGATGCAGCTCATCAGAGATCTGAGTTAACAAACAAGTTTCCACAGTTAATGTAGTGTTCACCGGTCACTGGTGCAAATTCAACAAAGTATATCCACAATATTATCAGTGCACTGCCTTAAATATGCATACCAACCTGGAGTTAAGGTTCACCTCACTTGAGAGACTCGTGACAGTCTGCTCTCACAAAATTCATCCAGTAATTTAGTCTGTTTGGGAGAATGTGCAAAAAAATGCAGACAATCCTACCAGATTCGCAAAAAACACAAAGTAGATCGGCAACAAGATCATCAGTAGCTGTGAATGCAGTAGCCATTGCGCTTAGTTTTCTCACAACCCGCCAAAGGGGCAAGCTCAAAGTTGATGATGACTCCGGTACAACACAGGGCCCTGGGGCGTTCTGTCACTACACATCAATATTTGATTGGCTGATGATACGGTCACTCAACTGTTGTAATCAGTTTGCAGCTTCGGGCTTCAAGGAAAGGCTAGCAATACAAACTAGTGCTGGTCCAAGGAGCTGTGATGTGTTTAGATGACGTAGGAAATCCCTGCTCAGCCCCACGAGAAAACAAGCAGTTGAATTCAGACACATTTCAAGAACACTTCAAATTAACTATGAAAAACAAATTGTGAATTTGATTTTGATGGCCAGCAGAGAAGGCCCTGATGGCCCTAGCAGCCCACCAGTGGCTATATTAGACAGCAAGTGAACAGTCAGTTCTTGAAGTTGATGTGTTGGAAGCAGGAAAAATGGGCACGCGTTAGGATCTGAGTGACTTTGACAAGGGCCAAATTGTGATGGCTAGACGACTGGGTCAGAGCATCCCCAAAACGACAGGTATTTTGGAATGTTCCCGGTATGCCATGGTCAGTACCTACCAAAATTGGTCCAAGGAATGGCAACTGGTGAACTGGCAACAGGGTCATGGGCGCCCAAGGCTCATTGATGCGCATAGGGAGAAAAGGCTAGCCCATCTGCTCCGGTCCCACAGGAGAGCTACTATAACTCAAAATGCTGAAAAAGTTCATGCTGGCTATGATGGACAGGTGTCACAACACACAGCAAATCGCCCTGCTGCGTATGGGTCAGACCAGTCAGAGTGCCCATGATGATTCCTGTCCGCCACCGAAAGCACTACAATGGGCACGTGAGTGTCAGAACTGGACCATGGAGCAATGGAAGAAGGTGGCCTGGACTGATCAATCATGTGGATGGTCAGGTGGACATCATGTGGATGGTCAGGTGTATGTGTGTTGTTTACCTGAGGAAGAGATGGCACCAGGATGCACTATGGGAAGAAGGCAAGCTGGTGGAGGCAGTGTGACACTCTGGGCAATGTTCTGCTAGGAAACCTTGGGTGCTAGCATTCATGTGGATGTTACTTTGACTTGTACCACCAACCTAAACACTGTTGCAGACCAAGTACAGTAATGTTTTAGCTGATCAGTGTATCTCTAGCTATGAATCTTTTTGTCTTCCTGTATGCTCTCATTGATTTACCTCTTTCTTCCACTCGCTTTAAAACTGATACAAACATATGATTTCTCTGTGTGTGTGTGTGGGCTCCAGTTGTGCCTCTACCCCATGGGTGAGTACGACTCCAAACTGGATGACGGAGGGAATCTGTTCCCTGCTTCCAAACACCACAAGCTGAACATGGAGGGCTACCTGCATTCCTACCTGTACAACCCCACCTTCTACCTGCTCACCTTGGCCAGGGCCAAACAGATGGTGGAGCTCCTATCTGGCCCCAAGAGTAAGAGAGACATGGAGGAGAAGAGGCTCGGGGAGAGCAGCAGGGAGCTGGGGGAGAAGAGTAGGCGGCCAGCCAGTGGTGAGGGAGTGGTGCAGAGCCAGATGAACCCTCAGCAGGTAAGTCAAATGAATGTGTGGATAACAATTGCAGGTAATTTTAACAGCCAACTACACGTTTATACATATTTGGAGTCTATCTTACAGGGAGATATAAGCACATGAACATGAGGCTTTTAGATAGAAAAATACTAGTTAATGGGGGTCCGGGTTGGTGTGGCAGTCTGTTCTGTTGCTTACCAACACAGGGATCACCGGTTCAAATCCCCGTGTTACCTCCGGCTTGGTCGGGCATCCCTACAGACACAATTGGCTGTGTCTGCGGTGAGAAGCCAGATGTGGGTATGTGTCCTGGTCATTGCACTAACGCCTCCTCTGGTCAGTCGGGGCGCCTGTTCGGGGGGGAGGGGGAACTGGGGGGAATAGCGTGATCCTCCCACACGTTACGTCCCCCTGGTGAAACTCCTCACTGTCAGGTGAAAAGAAGTGGCTGGTGACTCTACATGTATCAGAGGAGGCATGTGGTAGTCTGCAACCCTCCCCGGATCGGCAGAAGGGATGGAGCAGCGACCGGGACGGCTCGGAAGAGTGGGGTAATTCGACAAGTACAATTGGGGAGAAAAAGGGGGGGAAATCCTCAAAAAAACAAAAACCAAATACTAGTAATATCTAGCATTATCTCTGAAAAATAATTTCTATATATCAGATTATTGAAATATCGAATTGGCAGGTAAATAAGAAATTATGGGGTATCTTTGTGTAAGTAGGAACTAAGAGTCATAAATGGGTAATATGTGCATATAGCAGTACTCCACTGTGCAGTATTCACGTTTAGTGTTAACCTTATTGAAGACATACTGGGACTGATGAGAAATTATCTTAACATGTTAAGAAATTAATACAGAAGATATGCTGGTGCAAGTTTTAAATATTTTTTAAAATGCAGTTACAGTACGTGTTATGCTGAATGATATTTGATTTAACAATGGGATGTGCTCTGTGCCCTCTTAGATTGTTCGTTTATCCAGTTTGACTATTGATCATTTACTCTTATTTTGTCAACCGGTTATAGAAGTTAGTAACCTTTGCTAGTAGTGACTACTGTCTAACGTGTATTTAACATGAGTGATATATTTGAAATGACTTAAGGAATTTCAAATGCAGGAGGATATACTTATGATCTCAGGCCAATGCTAGGCATTGGGATCGACATGAAGGGCCAGCTCTAATTTGCACCAGTGTAAACCCTCTTCCGGCTTTAAAAATCTACTGTTGAGATTAACTTCATGGATGCAATGGTCATTTTGTGCAAATTAGAGGAGGGAATGGGTGGGTCAGAATGGGTGGGTCAACATTTTTGCACCTCAGCTTCATTGCAATGGATTTATAGGAGTTACCTTTTACAAAGCGCAAGATATTGGGAGGAGATTATGGAGCTAAATCGGCAGGCCCCCTAACAAACCAACATACATAGTACAACAGTACATACTAATACACGTTGTACACAGACAACGGTACCTCTAACAGACTTAACATAGTACCACAGTACATACTGACAGTAAACCCTGGTCTCCTTTTTCCTTCAGGTACAGCAGATGGTTGACTCAGTACCGACCTGTAAGAAGAAGGCGGAGATAGATGTGAGGAGACAGACGAAGGAGACGCAGGAGGAGGGAGTAGAGCAGATGTTACAGGGGAGGAAGAGGAAGCTGGAGCAGGAGATGTCAGAAAAGACTCTGAAGTTCCTGAGGAAGGCCTCACTGCAAGCAGAAGGTAATGGAAGTCAGCCGGGTAGGGAGGAGACGCCGTTAATTTATCCTCTGGTTAAGATACAAACCGACTCACAGTTCTGGAAATCGATTCCAATCTTTTTTGTATGTTTGATAAGTTTGGGTTTGATTATATTTTTGGTGGGTTTTTTGGGGTATTTTTTGGGGTTAAGTTATAATATATATGCTTATACACTGTATGGACAAAAGTATCGGGACACACCTCTTAATCTTTGAATTCATGTGTTTCATTCAGACCCATTGCCACGGTTGTATAAAATCCAGCAGCTAGCCATGCAGTCTGCATTTACAAATATTTGTGAAACATTGGGTCGTTCTGAAGCGCTCAGAGAATTGAAGCGCGGTACTGTCATAGGATGCCACCTTTGCAGTAAGTCAGTTTGTGAAATTTCTTCCCTGCTAGATATTCCACAGTCACATTATTGACAAGTGGAAGCATTTAGGAACAGCAGCAACTCGGCCACGAAGTGGCAGGCCACGAAAAGTCACACAGCAGGGTCAACAAGTGCTGAGGCACATAGTGCGTAAATGTCGCCAACGCTCTGTTGACTCAATAACTGCATAGTTCCAAACTTCCTCTGGCATTAACATCAGCACAAAAACTGTGTGCCAGGAGCTTCATGGAATGGGTTTCCATGGCCGAGCAGCTGCATGCAAGCTTTATATCACCAAGCACAATGCCAAGCGTCGGATAGAGTGGTGTAAAGCACGCTGCCACTGGACTCTGGAGCAGTGGAAGCGTGTTCTGTGGAGTGACGAATCACGCTTCTTTGTCTGGCTGTCTGATGGACGAGTCTGGGTTTGGTGGATGCCAGGAGAACGTTACCTGCCTGACTGCACTGTGCCAACTGTAAAGTTTGGTGGAGGAGAGATAATGGTATGGGATTCAGCATACCAAGACATTTTGGACAATTCTATGCTTCCAACTTTGTGAAAACAGTTTGGGGAGGGCCCTTTTCTGTTCTAGCATGACTGTGCCCCAGTGCACAAAGCAAGGTCCATTAAGACACGGTTAGGTGAGTTTGGTGTGGAAGAACTTGACTGGCCTGCACACAGCCCTGACCTCAACCCCATCGAACACCTTTGGGATGAAGTAGAACGGAGATTGCAAGTCAGGTCTTCTCGTCCAATATTAGTGCCTGTCCTCACAAATGCTCTTCTGGATGAATGGGCAAAAATATCCACAGACACACTCCAAAATCTTGTTGAAAGCCTTCCCAGAAGAGTGGAAGTTGTTATAGCTGCAAAGGGGGGACCAACTCCATATTAATGCCTATGGATTTAGAATGGTATATCATAAAAGCTCCTGTAGGTGTAATGGCCAGGTATCCCAATACTTTTGTCCATATAGTTTGTGTGTGTGTGTGTGTGTGTGTGTGTGTGTATATAATGCTAGAAATGTGCTGTAACAAAGTGAGAAAGTACATTAAGTCAAACAATTCTTTTTATATATATAAACTTAGCACAAAAAGTAAGGAAATGTGTGTTTGGTAGATTATTTCTTTGTTGTAACAATGCTTCTTGGCAGTAAATCTTATATCAAGCAGCTGATTGTCAGCACCTGGGGTACCAGAAGCTCAAAACAAGAGTCGATAGCAGCAGCAAAATAAGCTGTTTGACATTGGCAGAGAAGATTTGGCAAATTTTTCATGGGCGCAACCCACATACTCAGCTCTGCTGCTCATCCCACAAATGCATGTTCCTTAAAAATGTGGCACCATTTAAAAGGGAAATAAACAGGCTTTCCAACGGTATAAGATTTATTGCCAAGAAGCATTGTTACAACAAAGAATTAATCTATCAAACACAAATTTCCCTACTTTTTGTGCTAAGTTTGTATAGATGTAGGGGGAAAAAACTTTTAATACATAGCAGTACAAGCTTGTTTCGTGCGTCGCGCGCTCATCAGCTGTTAATGTGATTCAACACAGAAAACATAGTATACGTTTCCCCACGTCATGCCCCTAATTTCGGTGGACAGCAACCAATGAGAGGAGAAAACATTTAAACTATTACAGCCAATGGGGTAGGTAGTTAGGATGCACAGTAACCAGTGGTGCGGTAGAAAACATTACAACCAATGGGGTAAGGGGCTGGAGCTCGTTTTGAAAAAGCATTTAAAGGGCCAGGGCACTGTTGAAATAGCATACATTTAGAATATAGCAAGGTAACGTCAAATGGGGTAATTTATGTATATCATATAGTGGGGTGGTGTTGGGGCACAGTTGGAAGGGCAGGCAGTTAAAATATAAAGACATAAAAAAATACATCTAGTAAATGTTACATGTGTATCATCTAATGGGGAGGGGGGGTGATAAAGACATTTTACTTGTAAAATATGTATAGTATTTTATATATATAATAGAAGCTAGCTAATAGAAGCTAAGTTAAGAGGAGAGGGGATGATCAGTGAGCAGCAGTATGGTTTCATGCCAGGAAAGAACACCACAGATGTGACGTTTGCTTTGAGAATGTTGATGGAGAAGTATAGAGGAGGCCAGAAGGAGTTGCATTGTGTCTTTGTGGATTTAGAGAAAGCATATGACAGGGTGCCGAGAGAGGAGGTGTGGTATTGTATGAGGAAGTTGGGAGTGGCAGAGAAGTATGTAGGAGTGGTGCAGGATATGTATGAGGGCAGTGTGACAGTGGTGAGGTGTGTGGTTGGAATGAGCCCTTTCTAGTTTGCAGTGGTGATGGACAGATTGATGGACAAGATCAGGCAGGAGTCTCTGTGGACTATGGTGTTTGCGGATGACATTGTGATCTGTAGTGAGAGTAGGGTGCAGGTTGAGGAGAGCCTGGAGAGGTGGAGGTATGCACTGGAGAGAAGAGGAATGAAAGTCAGTAGGAGCAAGACGGAATACCTATGCGTGAATGAGAGGGAGGACAGTAGAATGGTGAGGATGCAAGGAGTAGAGGTGACGAAGGTGGATGAATTCAAATACTTGGAGTCAACTGTTCAAAGTAACGGGGAGTGCAGAAGAGAGGTGAAGAAGAGAGTGCAGGCAGGGTGGAGTGGGTGGAGAAGAGTGTCAGGAGTGATTTGCGACAGAAGGGTACCAGCAAGAGTTAAAGGGAAGGTTTACAAGATGGTTGTGAGACCAGCTATGTTATATGGTTTGGAGACAGTGGCACTGATGAAAAGACGGGGTGGAGCTGGAGGTGGCGGAGTTGAAGATGCTAAGATTTTTGTTGGGAGTGAAGAAGAAGGACAGGATTAGGAACAAGTATATTAAAGGGACAGCTCAGGTTGGACAGTTTGGAGACAAAGCAAGATTGAGATGGTTTGGACATGTGTGGAGGAGAGATGCTGGGTATATTGGAAGAAAGATGCTGAATATGGAGCTGCCAGGGAAGAGGAAGAAATGGAAACGGATGATCCGCTGTGGCGCCCCCTAACGGGAGCAGCCAAAAATAGTAGACACACACACACACACTAGAAACATTCAACGGTAGGGAAAGTGCTCAACAAATAAGGAGTAAAATAATCCAGTGAGTCAAGTAAATGCTTTATCAGAGTACAAGCCTGTTTCATGCCATAAGCAATCATCAGCTGTCAATAAAACTACCCTGGAAAGAACATACCATTTATTGCCTCGTCATGCACATCACGTGCACAATGTCCAATGGGGAAGGGAGAGATTTTTGAATGTCGCACTTTTACCTGTGTCCCCGTCCATGGGGTTAGTGGTTGTGTCAGGAAGGGCATCCGACGTAAAATTTTGCAAAATCAGTATACGGATTGACAAGACCATACCGGATCGGTCAAGGCTTGGGTTGACAACGGCTACCAATGGTGCTGTGTCCTCACAGGGTACCGATGGAAACTATAAAATCCAATCTGGTGACCCCTGAGAAACAGGGAATACGTTGAAAGAAGAAGAAGAATATATATTTTTGGGTAAAAACTTGTCTTCTTCAAGTTAAAACAATCAGCCTTGAGAAATGGGGAGGTTCTGATCTGGGGCCGTCCCGATTACCTTTTTTTGTTGGTAAAATATTTGTTGAAATTATTTGGTCTCACTGCCTTGGGGTTAGATGGGGGCTGTGGGATGGATTTGCCTGAATTTCAAAATAGCCTTGAATGAGAAGATTTGAGGAATATTGAAAATGTGAAGTATAATGAATAATGTTTGATTATTTCCTGAACTGTTGTCAGAGGGGTAATAGGCCTTATTTAGGGGGAAAAAAACTTCAGCTCATCATTTTGGCTTTGATTACTGTTGGAAGATTGAAAGTATTTGGGTCAGCCCTCATCTGGTCTGTTAAAGGATTTCTGTCAACCGAGAGATGAGTCTATTCCTATTCTTTGCTTTATGCCACAGGTGTGTGTCACCTGGTCTGGTATGACCACATATTCACCATGATTTAAACTATTCAAGTAGAGCGGCGCCCGGGTGGCGTAGCGGTCTATTCCATTGCCTACCAACACAGGGATCACCAGTTCAAATCCCCGTGTTGCCTCTGGCTTGGTCGGGCGTCCCTACAGACACAATTGGCCGTGTCTGCGGGTGGGAAGCCGGATGTGGGTATGTGTCCTGGTCGCAGCACTAGTGCCTCCTCTGGTCAGTCAGGGCAATTGTTCGGGGGGAATGGGGGAATAGCATGATCCTCCCACGCGCTACATCCTCTTAGCGAAACTCCTCACTGTCAGGTGAAAAGAAGCGGCTGGTGACTCCACATGTATCAGAGGAGGCATGTGGTAGTCTGCAGCCCTCCCCGGATCAGCAGACGGGGTGGAGCAGCGACTGGGACAGCTCGGAAGAGGGGGGTGACTGGCCGGATACAATTGGGGAGAAAAGGGGGGAAATTAAAATAAAAATAAAAAAACAAAAAACTATTCAACTAGGATATATGTACTGACACAAGGGAGACATACATTAACTGTACACAGAGAGAGTATGTATGGGGTCAAATGGATAGAGATAAAAACTATTTTTTGTCTCCCACCAGGCCATAATCCGGCTGCCTTGGGAACCTCCAGTCAGCGCCTGCCTGAGGAGCAGGGGGAGGGGCAAAGGGACTCCTGGCCATTTGATTGGCTGGCTCTCAAGCTTGGCCTGCCAACCAAGTGTGACCTTGACCTACGCAAACGGGAGGAGCTGAAGGTAATGCTATCCGTCGAGTAAAAACATCTGGAACAGTGTTATCAAAGTTAGAGAATCATCAGTCAATCAGAGTCCAGTTGAAGGGTTGTCAACCCTTGGTTTTGGATTTGATGGCCGTAAAACCTCTAAATGTTAGTCACCTCTTCACCATTCAGCTCTCGGATCCCCAATCCTTTTTCTCCTGAGATCCGACTGGTCTTCATCGGTGTAACTTTTGGCTCTCTTCAGTTTATTAACCCGGACAGTATCTTTTCCTTATCTTTGAAAAGAAGCAGTGTTGCAGCCGTTTCAGCCCTTTCAGTCAGTTCACTCAGTACAACACATTATATGGGATATAGCGCCCCCTTGAGTCTGGCTGAAGACACCTCTATTCATGCCTGAAAGGTAAGTGATGCATGGTGATGCATGGTGGCCTGGTCCCACTCCCTAAGCTATATAGCATCATCACCAGAAGCTTCTCTCAGTTCTGTCACTCTTCACCTGGTGAAGAACACCTTAAAATATAGCAAAACTTTGGACTTAGATGACTGGATTCCACCAGGTTAGACGGACAACAGCCTTGCATGAAAAACTGCTATTGAATTACTACACAAAACCTATTCGTGTAGTAGTGGCTGTGTAGTCACGTGTAGTAAATTTGTAGTTTATACACTACTCATGACACACCAGTAGAATTTTGTAGTAAAACTGTAGTGTTTCCAGTAGTAATCAAGCACAGTAGTGAAAAAGCTGTGAAAACACTACTGCTTCACTACACGGGCATTTAAATAGTGATTATGTAGAGATTTTACTACTTGCTTGTACAGTGAATATGTAGTCACAACACTACAGCAACACTACATATTTTACATAGTGATCAATTAGAGGTTTTTACTACTTGCTCATATAGTGAATATGTAGTCACAACACTACAGCAACACTACACATATTTTAAATAGTGATCAAGTAGAGTTTTTAGTCCCCAAGTATACTATACCTGATGTGTATACACACAGTAGTTTTTCATGAGGGTCTGTGTGTATACACATCTTAATTAGTGATCAATAGTGTTCAGAATAGACAATGAGATACTGTAAAATCGATATTTAAAAAATATAGAAGCGAAGGTAATTTCTCAGGGATTTCACTTAGGGATATTCCGCTGATCATTCATATACATTTTCAATTCAATAAAAATTAAATATAGGATATTTGTGATATAATAACTGAAAACACAACAGAAAATTTTTGAATTGAAATTATTTATTGCTTTATAATTATCCAAACGCACACACAATTTACAAAAACAGTCAATGCAATTCCAAAAGAGAAACATAAATAAATAAATAAATAGAATCTCATATGGTCTTAGACTCATTCTGTCCCACTATACATGACATTTGACTTCGACTCAATCCGTTTCTTGGTGATTTGGCAGAGGAATTACATGGAGTCTCATTTCACTTTTAAGGAGCACCCATTTCCGGAGTATCTCACGTGGTCTAATGGCAAAGAAAACATCTTTCAGTTTGACTTCTTTGATGAGAGAGTCCAACTGTATCCCTATATTGTAATGTCTACAGGTATTTGTGTGTTTTTGAGACAATTTTCTAAGCACCACACATGTTTTCACCTCACAGTCATACCTCGTAGTTGTACAGTTAGAGTGGATACACACCAGTTTTTCTAATACAACAGTGGGATCTGTGCAAATAGAACTGAACATAAAACAAGATAAACCATGGACTCAACCAGCATTAGCGTCCGATCATTCTTTTGGGACAGGGTCCCATGCTGCAGGTCTGAACAGGCAGCTGTGCGAACAGTCTTTAAAAATGTTCGTTTGCTTGGATATAAAACCAAGCATACCAACTAGTGTCATCAGTTAGCACTCAGGTTCCTGCAGAACTTACGAATACAACCTAGCAAAGATAACGACACCTTAACCTCATGTCTCTGTTATCAAAGTAATTATATATATATCATATATAGCTTATTGTGAAGCTGGGAAATAGTCACCGACAAGGTAAATATAAAGAAAATTGAAAAAAATTACAGCTAAGTAAATCTATCCTGTGGGGATATGCCCTTTGTTCATTACAGCAGGACAAACCTACATCAAATCCATTCCTCTACACACACACACACACACACACAGAGTACCATAGCGTACGGGCATATCGACATGCAAACGTACAGACAACCACAAAGGGATTTGGATATTCTGTTAACCTTGCCATTAATAAGAAATAAAAATACGCATATCGACTGTATGGACTGACATTTAGGAAGCTGTCGATATAGACATGATCATGTGTTACTTATCATATAAAACAAGGACACTTTTACTTCCGGTCACTTGCCCGTATCAGTTGATGGAATGATCTTTTTCTTTACATAGTCCATAGCTTTGGCGGCATCCACGAACTCTTTCTCCTCGTTGGTGTAGGAAATGTGGAATCTAGCGGGGAAGAGTTTTCCATAACGGACTCCTGGTCTTCCTTGGAGCATCTTCCTGACTTCCATGAAAGCCGCTCTGGCTTTAGCGGCGTTGGCTGTGTAGTCCGGGAATATGGCGATTAGATTGCCGTTGCAGTTGAGTTGGCCGCCACGGTCACGGGCCTTCCTCAGGATGTCCACGGCGTCCCTGTCATGGTGTCATTTTGCAATGATCACACGCGGCTTGTCTCCTGGTTTTCTCTGTGTCAGACTTCGGTGTGAGCGCTCGATCTGTACGTCTTTGTCCATCTGGAACACTTCCTTAAGAAGTTTGGAAACTGCCGCGGGAGAGCTTAATCCTGGTTGCTCAGGACCAGTAATTGCTTGTTACTTCTTCTCAGCCTCCCTTCCATGTCCTCACATTTTTCTTTTAAGTCTTCGACCTGCTTCTGGAGGTTTGTTACGGTGATTTGTACCGACACTACTTCATCCGACCATGTTGACGGTCCTTCCTCCACGGTTTTTACATTAGCTTTAGCCTGGTCTATTTCTGCACCGATTGCGGTTGTAGTGTTAGTAATTTCAGTTTTCACCGCCTTAATTTCATTTTTCAATCCTTCGAAATCATCTGCTAAAGCCCTCTTCAGCTCTTCTCTTATTATAGAGGATATATCTTTTCTTAATGAGGAGAGGATATCAGCTTTGATCGATGCAATGTCCATGGTCGGACTTACCGCGGGTGTGGGCGAGGCTTGTTCGGGGTTACCAGAACTCTTCACCGGTGGGTTGTTGGGCCTTGCATTGACCGGACCGTTGTATTTATATTTTCGAAGATTAGACGCCATCCGCGTTGGTTTTACTGATCTTCAGCTATACTTTGACTTATTAATAACAGAGTTGAGTGTTTTGTATAATATTTAAAATGACGTTTAAATATGGAAATAGCAAGGATTCTGCCGGAGCCCTAAAAAGTAACGGCTACTCCATTTGCCGCTCAACCGGAAGTCAGTCTAGCTGTTCTTTTAAGTGCGTTCAATGGCACAAGACACATTCCTGAACAAATATGTAAGACACTGTATCTTCGACGAGCACTTGTAAAACAGGCATCTCATCTACTGCAAGAAAGCATAAGTGCAAATCACTATATGAATAGACAGCCTCTATAGTGTGTATGTTGGGAGGTGGGGGGGTGTTCCTAGGGGGTAGTCTAGCTGGGCTCCCTTGTTCATTTTCCATGTTTCACATCCGTAGAGTAAGACCGGCACTACCAGTCTTTTATACAGTCAGTAAGGTAACACTGTATTGCGAAATTTGTAATAAAATTGTATTTTGATATTTTTATACCCTGGTTTCACATCTCCCCTCAATACTGAACCTGAGCATGATATTGAATTGGTAAATGGTAATAAATTGGACAGTTTCGTCATTTCATCGTCAGAAAATTTGAAGATTGTTGCAATTTAAGAGTAAAAGTCAAGGAATGAGTCGTTTGTATGTAGTCATTGCTTAATAGTAAGACAGAAGTAATTAAGTGATAATCATGTCCAGTTTCAGTGGTGATTCAAAAGGGTTTGTGTAGAAATGAAAAGTAATTCAGTAGTGATGAGTAGTGATAAAACACTACACACACAGAAGGATGCAGTAACTGAATAGGGATTGTGAAGGCATACAACAGTAAATGTGTAAGCATTGTGTAGTAATTCAATAATAAATGTGAAGGAATGAGTAGTGATTATATAGTAATTTCCCAAAAGCCACTAGTGAGACAGAAGTAATTAAGTAGCAATCGTGCAGTGATTTGAATAGGCATCATGTAGTAATTGTCAGTAGTGATCAGTAGTGAAATCAGCCAATTCTCTACTCATTACTATTGAAATCACTACATAAATCACTTCACACCTCAATAGCAATCAAGTAGTGAAACAGTAGTTTTTGTGTAGATATTTAGTAGTAGTGATGAGTAGTGATTCAGTAGTGTTTTTTCATGAGGGAGATGACTGGGTTCCACCAGGTTAGACTGACAACAGCCTTGTATTGGTGCGTCAGCTGTCCACCGAACGCCATTTCTGAAAGTTTTTGCATATCGGTTTTGTTTGTTTTGTTTTTTTGGGGTTTTTTTTTTTCATCTCGGTGGTCAAGCTGCGCTAGTTTAGCTTCGCTAATGGCTGCAGCTGTAAACATGAGCGATCAAACTCAGACCAGTCCTTCCAAGAAGAAAACTACCACTCGTCCTTGTCCTCAAGGCTGTGGTTTTTCTCTGCACAAGAAGGACCTCCATGATACTTGCCTGGTCTGTTTGGGAATAGTCCATGCTAGACGAGCGCCGACTCAGCCTGAGGCATGTGCGCTCTGTAGCCAGCTCAGGCGGACGACTCTTGAACGGCGTTTGACTTTCATCAAACGGATTTTGGGTCGAGCTGTGGTGCAGCAGGAGGACCCTCTCCCCTCGGAAATGTCCGGACAGCCCCTATCTTATACGGAGCCCACCATGAGTCACCACGCATCATTTGCCTTTCAGACATGAATAGAGGTGTCTTCAGCCAGACTCAAGAGGGCCGTTATATCCCATACAGTATGTGTTGTACCTCATTCCTCTCCTTCAGGCAACGGGGTTGTATTCATAAAGCTACATTTGCAGTGGTCTGCTTCCCTCAAACCTCCCCGTCCACTGAGCTTTTTCTGTTTCATCTCCTCTCAGTGTGGCTTGTACCTTCTTATTTGACACTTCTCACTTTTTCCTTCTGGGGCACCATCAGTGACGTCGGCCCTCCTGGATTGATATTTCCAAGTATCCCTTTTTGGGATATGGCAAATCGTTCTCCAGTTGATTCAGTTTCTTTTCACTACCGCTGCTGACTTGATCCATGTTTTCCAATCTTCCATGCGGAAACGGGAATTGTTTTGAGTTAAGCTTGCTGAGAACAATAAGCATCAAGCCTCCTACAGACTGTGTGATGTGGGCGTCTCAGACGAAAGACGACTAAACGTGACGATATCTTTGGTCTTGGCTCCAAAACGGCGGTCCTACATTGGACTGTGAGACGGGTTCAAAGACGGCCGTTATTACGGTCTTGCGAGCGAAGACAACCTGGGACAAAAGTCTGACAGGACAGTATCAGAAATGTAGGACGACCATCTCACAGTGTGACTGCTGCTACGACCTACGTCTACTAAACAACCAATAGAAATGCAGCACGAAATGACGCACTGATCAACGCCACGTAGGATCTTTGCTGGCGCTAAACACAAACAAACACACTGTTAGCATCTGTGACCCAAATGCCACGGATTCAACACAACGAGCAGCAAAACGAACAACAAAATGAGCTAGGGCGACTATTGAAAGGACTCGAGTCAGGCTTGGCGTCATGTTTCTCTACCAGCAGCGTAGATTGATGATGTGCGTTGATGTGGCGCCCACGCTGATGGCGTTTTTATGGACTTGGGTCGTAGCCTGCGACTCAGTAGTATTGTCATCGTACAGTCTACACACACCACACTTGATGTCGTACCCAAGTTTATTAGAGCCGTATCGCACCGTGTGGCTGTAATAAACTTACAGGACTGCTAAAATCACACAGTCTGTAGGAGGCTTAAGAATAAGAACCGTTTGTGTCAGCGGGCCAGAGAGCAGTGATTAATTTTCACAAAATCACCAAGCAAAGTTATATTTACTACATTCACAGGGGAAACGCTCTGTGTGTGTGTGTGTGGTTCCAGGAGCGGACGATTGGTCGTGTCAGCAGCTTGAAGGGGTTACGTCCCAGCTCCCACAACGAGGAGTCTGCCCCCAGAAGAGGAGGAGGTTTTGGGAGGAGAGGAGAAGAGGAAGATGATGAGATCCCATGGGTCCTCATACCTATTACAGGTCTGTCTGTCTGAAAGCCCCTCTCTCTGTCTGTCTGTACATGTACATATCTTTCATCCGTGGTCATTGTAGGAACCCAGGAATGTTTCTTCCATCTATGATCAAGGCTCTTGACATCACTGTGGAAAAGGCTGTTAGGCTGTTAAAAGAGGAGAATGTGAAGTGATATTAAGGATAAAATATCTTTCCCCTTTTCTATCGCAGGTCTGCCGTCAGAGAGGTACAGCCACATAGAGATTGATAACCCCAGGGATCCCCGCTGCCGACATGTCGCCATGGCAACACGCACCACTGCGAAGTCTAGCCAGAGAGAGATGGATAACCCCAGGGATCCCCGCCGCCGACGTGTCGCCACAGCAACATGCACCACAGCGAAGTCTAGCCACAGAGAGATGGATAACCCCAGGGATCCCCGCCACGTCGCCACAGCAACATGTACCACTGCGAAGTCTAGCCACAGAGAGATGGATAACCCCAGAGATCCCCGCCGCTGCCGTGTCGCCACGGCAATGCACGCTGCTGCAACCATGTGCCGGCCCAAGAAACACCCCTCCCTGTCACTCAGGCCTAATGAGCACCACAGCTCCACTAAGAAGCACCGATCTTCCATGGCCCCCTCGAAGTCCACAGGTAACCTGCAGCAACAACAGCTTGGTCTCAGGGACTCATAGCTGTTTCATCTGCTGTAAACCTTGATGCTAGACTCAGATTTTAAGACCTGATGACGACTGACAGATGTAGAAATCACAGGGGAACCGTCAGAGCCCTCTAGGCCCTGAGAGAGGGCATAAGATATTCTAAAAGAAAAGTTTAAAAAGTCATCAGTTCTGATTTTATTTTATTAATTCATAATTTGCCAATCAACATCTAAACAAAATGTTTCCGAGGAAATAAACCCTTCAAACCTGCCTATTCAGTTTGTTTGAATGTGAAGGGTTAAATGAAAGAACTTCTCCTGGATCACCACCTTGCTGTGGTGGAGAAGCTTGCATGTACCAATGATCCCAAGAGCTATGCCGTCTGGAACTTGGCTCCTGTTAGGGTCACCCAAAGCAGATAGGTCAAGGGGGAGGTTCCAGATGAAGCGCGATCCAACAAAGTCCTCAACGGCGGAACTGGCGGAAGATGTCTCCAGGTCACAACAGAAATGAAGGTGGATGAAGGCTGCAAAAGATGGTGGTCCCCTATCATCTTGGTTCTCCATGCCACTGGACTCTGGCCACCCCCTGCCAAGGACGGTGTGGTGGCTGCAGGCTCATCAGCCACTCCATGTAAAAAGCTGTCACGCGCAGGCGTCCTTCCATTATGCGGCTCCAGGATCAGCCTCTACACCCTCCTGAGGACCCAGAGGGAGGACGGTCATACTCGACCCCGAGTGACCGCCGATGAAATGAAAGAAGCCCTTTTGTCTCCCTGTCAGAATTTTGCTGCCTTGCAGTTGCTGGGAAGGAAACGCTAAGCTTTCAACCCTGTGATTGGTGGTCCAGCTATAATTTTACAGAGATCCGACTCGTCCGAGCAATAGTGATTCAGTGAGAGAGTAATTTCAAACGGCAGTAAAACTGACGAATTATAGCTTCCCTCTAAATGAGCGGGGTTTGTTATTGCGATCTTAATGACAACTTCCGCCTGTTGCAGGGAACATGAATCACAAGAGAGTGAAAACAAAAAGGCGATAAACTAGCCAGCTAGTTAGACTGTTGGTTCACGATGGAAGCCGTTAATAACTTTACCGCTAGTGAGGAGGACATTGTTGCAAAATTTATTATTCCTGCCGTTTTCAAGATTAACTTTTCTTTCTGGAATTTTCCCCCTTCTCCCCAATTATATCGGGCCAATTACCTGATTCTTCTGAGCCGTCCTAGTCTCTGCTCCACCCCCTCTGCCGATCCGGGAAGACTACCACATGCCTGCTCCGATACATGTGGAGTCGCCAGTTGCTTCTTTTCACCTGGCAGTGAGGAGTTTCACCAGGGGGACGTAGCACGTGGTAGGATCACGCTATTCCCCCCAGTTCCCCCTCCCCCCGAGCAGGCGCCCCGACCGACCAGAGGAGGCGCTAGTGCAGCGACCAGGACACATACCCACATCCGGCTTCCCACCCGCAGACACGGCCAATTGTGTCTGTAGGGACGCCCAACTAAGCCGGAGGTAACACAGGGATTCAAACCGACGAACCCCGTGTTGGTAGGCAATGGCATAGTCCGCCATGCTACCTGGATGCCCAAGATTCACTTTTAATGAAAGTTGAAGTTAATGGGCACAGGAAGATCTACACCAGAGCTTAATTTGGCAAGTTATTTAAAATCTAATAGGCTGCCGGGCCAACAGATTTTACTTTGGCCACCACTGCCATGACGGTTTATTTGGGAAAACGGTCATTATGCAGAATTACTGGTCAGTCTGTAAATTTACTGACTCAGTGGTCGTTATGCACACATTTACTGTAGCATCTATATCTAATAGGCTGTTGTGCCAATGTAATATTATTTATTAACAATATTACTTGTTGGTGGTTGTGGGTTCCCAAAACGCCATGATCGCTGTTCCCTGTCCATGGTACTGAAGTGTCTGTCGCTGACGGTCGCTTGGCTGTGTGTGCTCTCATGATGTGCAGGCCTACGTGTCATTTTGTTGGTTTTGTGTGGTAGGAGAGGGTGGCTGTTGTGCGTTTTATACCCTGGCCTGTTATCATCATATCCTGTTGAAGTGCACAGACAGCTTCTGTGATGATGCGGTTATTTTTAAGGAGGATTTGCATTTTGTTTGGACATTAACTGTCTTTTGTTTGGTGATGACTCACTAATGTGTTGTTTGCTCATTGAGCGGAAGGTGGACAAACACCCTGGACAGGTCGCCGGTCCATTGCAGGGCAGACAAAGACAGACACATTCACACCTAGGGGCATTGTAGTATCTCCAGTTCCCCTGACTTCATGTCTTTGGGCTGTGGGAGGAAACCGGAGCCCCCGGCACAAACCCACTCAGACACGGGGAGAACATGCCCCGACACGACAGACATGAGGAGAGCATGTCCTGACACGACAGGTGAATGCAATTAAATACCTGGTAGAATAGAAAACCAGCGGTACTCTAGTTCCCCAAGGACCTCATTGAGAACCACTGGCTCATGAGGTCATTTGTTTGAGGAAAAAAAAAAATCCAATTCTGGTTCAGCTACTCCACCCCCTTTGCCATTCCGGGGAGGGCTGCAGACTACCACATGCCTCCTCCGATACATGTGGAGTCACCAGCCGCTTCTTTTCACCGGACAGTGAGGAGTTTCGCCAGGGGGATGTAGCGCATGGGAGGATCACGCTATTCCCCCCAGTCCCCCCCCCCCCCCCGAGCAGGCAGCCCGACCGACCAGAGGAGGCGCTAATGCCGCGACCGGGACATATACCCACATCCGGCTTCCCACCCACAGACACGGCCAGTTGTGTCTGTAGGAACGCCGACCAAGCCGGAAGTAACACAGGGATTCAAACCGCTGATCCTCATGTTGGTAGGCAACAGAATAAACCGCCATGCCACCCGGACACCTCTTCAACCGGGCCTTTCTGTGTGGAGTTTGCATGCTCTCCACATGTCGACGTTAGTTTCCTGTGGAGGCGTGTTAGGGTCATACTCCTGCCGCTTCCCATAACAAAGCCACTCACCCTGAAACTGGAGTTGTTGCCGGGCCACCGCACTGAAGCTTAATTTTCCCACAAGTGTCATTAAAGTTACGTTAGTTTTTCTGTTGTCGGTAATGTGTGTTTTTAAACCCAGACCGTGTCTGTGTAGCTGAAGTTGCACCGATCCTTTTCGCCAACTCCTCAGATCTGGCCATTTCCCCCCCCTGCTGTGTTTGGAAAATGCACACAAACGAAACTTGCTCAGTGCTCCGGCAGGGACACGCGTGTAAAGCATCATTTTCAAACAAACTCCATATACCAGTGTAAACTTCATAGCAGTGATTCCCCTGAACCATGACCATGCAAGATGTCCGTTTTAAACAAAAGTCTTTCTCTTACAGGCGTAACAGACGAGGGATCTCAACACAAAGAAGAGGAGAGGAGGAACCAGGAGGCGACACCCTCACCCCTGTCCCCGACTCCACAGCCTGTTGAGGAGATGCTGGAAGAGGAGTCAAAAGAGGGAATGGAAGAGGTGAAGGAGAGAGGAGTAGAATTGGTGGAGGAGAGAGAGGAGGTGGGGATGCAGGTATTGGACCGGGTAGAAGTGAAAAAGGAGGCGATAGAAGTGATAGAGATACTAGATGACTCCCCCCCTCATTCTCCTCACGCTTCGTTCAGAGACATTGACAGGATCTTGCAGCAGCACCTGGGCGACTTCTCCTCTGAGGTTCAGCACGTCCTGCAGGGGGAGAGTATACACTACAGCGCCGAGGGCACGGACACACTGCCCCCGAAGCCGCCAACGCCATTTTCCCATTACATGTCTACGTCCAGCCCCTTCCAGTCGGTCCAGGGCAACGTCAACTTTCTAAGGCACAGCATCGGTGACATACTGCTGGACTCCAAGTACGTCGAGCTTTGCCAGCAGATGGACGCTGACGCCACACTGTCCAGCAGGATCAGTGATTTTGTGGCTGGTATCAGAGCAGCTAACGCCAGCGGTGACAGCTAGCGGTGGCGCATTGGTCAGTCGGAACACTTGGCTGCCCATAAGAGGGGAGCTCTGGCGTCACCACACCACCGGCCAACAATTTTCAGATGACCCAACTGTCTCACACACACCCTCCAAAAGCCATCTGTCTGTCTCTACCTCCGCATCTGTCTGTCCCTCTCTATATGACCCTGTCTCATAGCAGTTAGTGGAAAGTCCTTTTGTCTGATCTGACCACCCAATTACCGGCACCACCACCTCCCCTCACCCCCCCCCCCTCCCCCATGTTGTGGAAGGGCACTTCGGTGATGTCCAGAATCAACAGCAACACACTATCAAACAAAGACCGGGGGAAGGCTGTGACTCTAATCAGTTAAGCAAAACTCAAACGGCGTCCCTCAGAAAGGAAACGTTGAGCTTTAATGCATCCATAATTGCCCATGAGCCGTGGCGTGCCGAGAGTAGGCACACTTCCCTCCAACTGCTCAATACCGCAGGTGATTTCACATATTCCCACCTTCTGACCACTCACCTCACTCAAACCGTTTCAGGCAACGTGTGTGTGTGTGTGTGTGTGTGTGTGTGTGTGTGTGTGTGTGTGTGTGTGTGTGTGTGTGTGAGCACGTGGTTGTGTGTGTTCATGGTGGTTCAGGTGATTTGCATGGGAAAACCATACACACATATTCTCACAAGAAAATTCAAGTTGTTGTTTAATATATTTAATTAAATACTTTTTTATGTACGATTTTTTTTACATGTGCAGATTTTATAAACGTGTAAATGTTTCGCCCGAAAACACTGAAAATACAATATGTTCAAGATTTAAATGGTCTTTTCTGCATCATTCTCGAGTTCTGCAGCATCGCTCGTCTCTGATGTTGAAGCGCTCCATTAATGCAGCTTGGACGTCAGCTTCTTGCTCTGGTGAAGCGTGCACTGGGGGGGTGCATGCTCACACGCGTGTCTGGGAGGTCTTCACAAAGCGGTCACTGTTGTCTTCACAGATGTTGTGCAACAACACGGCACGTCAGCACTATTTTCTCTATCATGTCCACTTTGCAGTCCTTTCTGGCTGGACCGGACCAGCAGGCCAGCCTTACAAACGCAACGTCCCTGACTGACTGACTGAGTGGTTAGTTGGATACGACTGGGCCGCTGGATCCAAGCGACCAGCGACGTCGCTGAAGTTACACGATTGCTCGGCCAACCAGCGACGCCCCTGGTAAACACAGAAGTGGGCGTTTCCCTGTCGGCCGCCACTCTGTCAACATGAGCAGGCGCAGCAGTTCCCGCTCGCGTGCTGAGGAGCGGAATATATTGGTGCTCGTGGGTGCTCCTGAAAAGCTAAGCACGGGACGTTTTCCTGCTCTTTCCACATCTGGTTCTTTCTGCACTGGAACCGCCCGGCGTAGAGCGGAGTAGAGCGGAGTAGCAGGCAGCCCGGCGTAGAGCGGAGTAGCAGGCAGCCCGGCGTAGAGCGGAGTAGAGCGGAGTAGCAGCCCGGCGGAGAGCGGAGTAGAGCGGAGTAGCAGCCCGGCGGAGAGCGGAGTATCAGTCCGGCGTAGAGCGGAGTAGCAGCCCGGCGTAGAGCGGAGTAGCAGGCAGCCCGGAGTAGAGCGGAGTAGAGCGGAGTAGCAGCCCGGCGGAGAGCGGAGTATCAGTCCGGCGTAGAGCGGAGTAGCAGTCCGGCGTAGAGCGGAGTAGCAGTCCGGCGTAGAGCGGAGTAGCAGCCCGGAGTAGAGCGGAGTAGCAGCGCGGCGTAGAGCGGAGTAGCAGCCCGGCGTAGAGCGGAGTAGCAGCCCGGCGTAGAGCGGAGTAGCAGTCCGGAGTAGAGCGGAGTAGCAGAGAAAACAAGAGTAGCAGAGAAAACAGCTCTCCATGTGCTGAAAGGCACCAGAGAGAGAGAGAGCGCAGTTAAAGACGGGACCAGTAGGATTTTCCTGAAAATCAGTGTGTACACTCATTCAAAAATAACCCCTCTCCGGGCGTCCCGACAGACACAACTGGCCGTGTCTGTGGGTGGGAAGCCAGATGTGGGTACGTGTCCTGGTCGCTGCGCTAGCGCCTCCTCTGGTCGGTAATGGCGCCTGTTCGGGGGGGGGGGGGGGGCTGGGGTGAACAGCGTGGTCCTCCCACACGCTGCGTTCCCCTGGTGAGGCTCCTCACTATCGGGTGACGGGGAGGCGGCTGCAGTGGCGCCCCCAGAAAGGTTTCATAGGGGCGACCAAATGGGGCCACTGAACATCTCGGGGTGGCACACCAAAACCAGAAGCCCTGACTGAATTTCAGGAATTCTATTCTGCTGTTGTAGTGTACTGTATAAGCTAGTTGGAAACCCAATATGAGAGTTAAGGAATCGCATACTGAAATACTCGGGTTTCTTTTCTTCTTCTTTTTTTACAGTTAATGTTACTAAATATCTGATGTGCATAGACTAATACCAGTACAGTTAACATTTTGAGTTCCGCAACGATTCTCTTTTAATGTGTTGCGCATCTGTATATATTATAACATGTTAGACGATTCATTGTTATATTGTATATGTCCAAAAATGAAAAACCAAACAAAAAAGCATAATCATGGTCAACAATATACATTTTATTATAGCCTACTCCCAACCTATTCATTAGGCTATGTAACCGAGCTATTTTCTCGCCCGGTGCGGGATTCGACACAGGGTATACTGCACCACAAGGCGACATCACTAACCGCTCGGCTAAAGGGTCAGATCCTCTAGTTGATCGGCCAGTGGGTCTTATTAGTAGTTTACAGCTACATTAATTTGAATACAGCTTTATTCTCCCGTTGCTAGGTAGACGCATATTATGCGTAATCTGATGTTTGGAATACTTCCTGTGCGTCGTACCGACAGTGCTCAGCAGCACTGCGGCGCCATTGTTTAAAGCAGAGGTCAGTTGTTGGCATTTCAGCTGGCTAGCTTTACGGACCACCTCGCCAAATCCCCAAGGGTATTAGGAGGGCGGTTAGGAGATCTTTTCGGGGACGGCGGGGTAAAGGACACACATGAAGAAAGCGGAAGGTCGATGCACGGAGAGAGAGAAGGAGACATAAACCTTATGTCCCTTCTCTCGTCATGGGCAACGTCAGGTCGCTAGCTAACAAGATGGACGAGCTAACGGCGCTAGCCAGGAATTGGAGGGAGTTTGGGGAGTGTCGCCTCGTGTGTTTCACTGAAACATGGCTGCACCAGGACGTCCCCCACCACAGCGTTTCTATCGACGGCTTTCAGACTGTTCGGGCCGACAGGGATTGCTCAGGAAGTGGTGAGAGCAAGGGTGGAGGAGTTGTTATTCTCGTTAACAACAGATGGTGTAATCCTGGACACAAGGAACGTATTTGTTGCCCGGACATTGAACTGTTAGCCGTGGGACTCAGGCCATATTATTTGCCCAGGGAAACCTCACATGCTGTTGTGGTAGCTGTTTACATCCCCCCCTCTGCCAACCTGATGGCAGCGTGTGACGTCATTCACACCGCCAGAGCTCATCTTCAGACACAACACCCGAGTGCCCTCATCATAATCTCGGGTGACTTCAACCATGTCTCCATGGTGAAAACCCTGCCCAGCTTCGCCCAGTATGTGAACTGTACAACCAGAGAGGAGAGGACACTGGACTTGATGTATGCTAACATGAAGAGGCTTACAGCTCTTCTCCCCTTCCTCCCCTGGTAAGTCAGATCACAACCTAGTATATCTGAACTCCTGCTATGTGCCCCTCGTAAAACGGCAGCCTGTGACCACAAAAACAGTGAGGAAATGGTCGGAGGAGGTCTGCGTGAAACTCCAGGGCTGTTTTGAGGTAACAGACTGGCAGGCTCTCTGTGAGCCACACGGGGATGACCTGGATGGGATCACAGGGTGCGTCACCGACTATATAAACTACTGTGTGGACTGCATTGTCCCTGAACAGACTATCCATTGTTATTCAAATAATAAGCCATGGGTAACGAAGGACATCAAAGCCACCCTGGACGAAAAGAAGAGGGCCTTTAGAGTCGGCAGTAAGGAGGAGTTGAGAAAAATACGAGACCTTAAAGTGAATCAAGGAGGCTAAAGATGACTACAGGAGGAAGTTGGAGCAAAAACTCCAACAGAACAACATGAGAGGGGTCTGCAGTGGCATGAAGACCATCACTGGTTTCAGGCTGACTGGCAGCAGAGCAGTGGAGGGCCGCTTGGACAGGGCCAATGAGCTTAATGTGTTTTTTAACAGATCTAATGCAATGACCCCTCCCCGTCCTCCCCTGGTCTCATCTGTTGCCTGCCCTCACCAACGGTCGACTTCACTGCCCCTCCCCCCCTCCTTACATCCCTCCAGCCTTCTAGTGGGGGCCCTAGTCCCCCCCCCCCCCAGGTTCCTGGACTACTGGCCCTCTCCATCCTGACGATCCCCCACCACCACCACCACCTGTAACACCTACAGCGTGCTTCACGGTTGACCATGTCAGAAGACAGTTGTTGAGACTTCATGCAAGCAAGGCGGCAGGCCCGGATGGTGTTAGCCCCAGGGTGCTCAAAGCCTGTGCCCTCAGTTATGTGGAGTGCTTCACCATGTCTTCAACATGAGCCTTAGACTTCAAAGGGTCCCCGTGCTGTGGAAAACATCCTGCCTTGTTCCTGTGCCTAAAACGTCACATCCCAGGGACTCCAAGGACTACAGACCAGTAGCATTGACTTCACACATTATGAAGACTGGAAAGACTCATCCTGGAGCAGCTTCAGCCCACGGTCAAGCCACACTTAGTTCCCCCCCAGTTTGCCTACCAACCCCAAAGGGAAGTTGAGGATGCCATAATTTTCCTGCTTAAACATGCCTACACCTGCCTGGATAAGTCAGCAAGCTCTGCGAGAGTCATGTTCTTTGACTTTTCCAGCGCCTTGAACGCCATCTGGCCAGCTCTACTGGGCGAGAAGCTGACAGCAATGCAGGTAGATGCCTCCCTTGTGTCCTGGATTGTTGACTACCTTACTGGTAGACCACAGTATGTGCGCTTGCAACACTGTGGGTCAGACAGTGGTCAGCAACACTGGGGCTCCGCAGGGGACAGTCATGCCTCCCTTCATTTACACCCTCTACTTAAACTAGCACACAGAGTCCTGCCATCTTCAGAAGTTCTCTGATGACTCTGCTGTAGTCAGCTGCATCAGTAAGGGCGAGGAGGCTGAGTACAGGGCTGTGGTGGGAAACTTTGTCACCTGGTGTGAGCAGAACAATCTGCAGCTCAACGTGAGTAAGACAAAGGAGCTGGTTGTTGACCTGAGGAGGGATATGTCACCAGTGACCCCTGTCTCCATCCAGGGGGTCAGTGTGGACACTGGAATACAATGAGTACCTGGGGGTGTATTAAAGTGGACTGGGCTAAGAACACTGATGCCCTCTACAAGAAGGGACAAAGCCGTCTCCACTTTTTGAGGAGGCTGAGGTCCTTGAACATCTGCCAGACAATGCTCAGGATGTGGTATGAGTCTGGTGGCCAATGCTCTCCTGTTTGTTATTGTGTGTTGGGGCAGCAGGTTGAAGGTAGTGGATGCAAACAGGCTCAATAAACTGATCCGCAAGGCTGGTGACATGGGGGTGGAACTGGGTTCACTGGCGGCAGTTTCTGAGAGGAGGATGCTGTTGAAATTACGTGCCATCATGAACAATGTCTCCCACCCACTCCATGACGTGCTGGTTGGGCACAGGAGTACCTTTAGTAATAGACTCATTCTGCCGAAATGTACCACAGAGCGCCACAGGAGGTCATTCCTGCCTGTGGCCATCAAACTCTACAACTCCTCCCTCAGACTCAGACACTCTGAGTTAATGGTCACTGTACTGGTCCTGTCGAGTTCTGCTTGTTTGTGCTGCGATAGTGCAGTATAGATAGGGTGTTATGTGCACCATGCTTGTTGATATATTTTGTTCATATCTCTATTTCTTATTTAGCTTTTATTTCTGTTTCTGTTTTCTTATCTTGTTAGTTTTTAGTTATTAGAGCGTGAGTGTCTAATAGAACTCAGTTTCCCCCTCGGGGATAAATGAAGTATTCTGATTCTGATTGATTCTGATTCTGATCAGAAGCATGTTCTGCATATGCGACTCGTGGCTGGCCGTGGCCACCCCTGGCCACCCCTTGGGGGTACCACTGGGCGACTGGCGACTCCACATGTGTTGGGGGGGGGCATGTGGTGGTCTGCAGCCCTCCCCGGATTGGCAGGGGGGGTGGAGCGGCGGCCGGAATGGCTCAGAGAAGTGGGGTAATTGGCCGGGTATAATTGGGGAGAAAAACAGCCCCCCCCCCCCCAAAAAAAGTCCCTCTCCATCATCACTTATGAGCCCCTGGAGGTGTGAGGTGGTGTCTGTATCTGCAGAGTCCCCGTCCTCTGCCTGTAGTTTCTTACTTTGCTGTGTACGGGACGTTTCTGGGCGTTGACCTTTGGGCAGCGGGACTCTATAAAGTAGCGATCCGATGCCAGATGGAGATGATAAGCTTGCAACCAAGAGGAAGCCACCCACGACAACGACGGACACGGCGCCGAAAAGCCGCAAACGCAGCGAGGCGAAACGCCAAGTGGACAAAACTCGTTCCAGCACGAGAGAGAATCCGGGGCTCGGCTTTCACCTGCTGGCGAGCACCGATGGAGAGGATGGGGATGAAGAGCGACGCGGACACTGGGGATGCGTCCTGGCAACCGCGGTGAGGGGGCGTGTCCCTCTGGTGTCCCTCTGGTGTCCCTCTGGTTTCGGTGAACCGGGGAGGAGGGGCCAACTTTGTTGCGTTTACAAACCGACAAATCCAGCTCGTTCCCTCTGCAAAGCTCCTTCTTGGAGCGCTTGTTTCTACAAAGGGAAGAGACGGTTTCGTTTTCTCTTGCAAGCCGAAAGATTTGCCGTCGCCAGAGACAGAGGAGGAGGGGGCGGCGCGGTGGTACGCCACACCCTGCACCGCCGTTACACATCAGCCTCGTCTGAAAAGCCATGCAGCTCCAAACGTCTGAGTACAGCGTCCACAAGAGAGAGGCACGGCAGGACGAACAGACCACCACTGCTCGAAACGGATCTGTTCCGCAAGGTGGCGCGCCTCCCTCGTGCAAATGGTGCTTCTGTCCTCATACCCGTCCCCCGTGGTGTAGAACACAGAATCGGAAGGTTGGCTATTATTATCTCAACTTCCATGTGGAGGCGCCACTGACGCCAATTTGTTAAGTGGTGTGGAAACATGCCAGCACCTGATGAATGTGCTTTACTTCGCAGATCACGGTGTATGCCAGGGCTGAGTGGGCGGGGCATAGAAAGGAAGTGGCGGGAACTGTCCCAGACAACTGGACCGGTGTCGACGACAAAACCATTGGATGTCCACAAACGAGGGCGAAGGCAGATTTGCTCAGTCAACACCCCCCTCTGGGTGACTGGAGGACAACACCCCCCTCTGGAGGACTGGAGGACAACACCCCCCTCTGGATGACTGGAGGACAACACCCCCCTCTGGATGACTGGAGGACAACACCCCCCTCTGGAGGACTGGAGGACAACACCCCCCTCTGGAGGACTGGAGGACAACACCCCCCTCTGGATGACTGGAGGACAACACCCCCCTCTGGAGGACAACGCCTCCCTCTGGGTGACTGGAGGACAACGCCTCCCTCTGGATGACTGGAGGACGTTCACTTTGTTGAAACGTAAAATGACGTCCGGTACGTTGTTATTAATGATCTAATAAGGTTAATTCCTCTTTGTCAAATATAGAATTTGTAGGGGGGCGTCCGGGTAGTGTAGCGGTCTATTCCATTGTCTACCAACAGAGAGGTCGCCGGTTCGAATCCCCGTGTTACCTCCGGCTTGGTTGGGCGTCCCTACAGACACAATTGGCTGTGTTTGCAAGTGGAAAGCCGGACGTGGGTATGTGTCCTGGTTGTTGCACTAGCGCCTTGTCTGGTCACTCGGGGCGCCTGTTTGGGTGGGAGGCAGAACTGGGGGGAATAACGTGATCCTCCCACGCGCTACGTCCCCCTGGTGAAACTCCTCACTGTCAGGTGACAAGAAGCGGCTGGTGACTCCATATGTATCGGAGGAGGAATGTGGTAGTCTGCAGCCCTCCCCGGATCGGCAGAGGTGGTGGAGCGGCGACCGGGACGGCTCGGAAGAGTGGGGTAATTGGCTGGGTACAATTGGGGAGAAAAGGAGGGGGGGAGTTACAAGGTTAGTGCTGATTATTTTAATGACTGATGCTTCCTTTTATTTTATACACGGTATCTGTTTAGGTGCCGTTGTCAAGGCGCCCTCCTCTCCCATTCCACCAACAAAGGTGACAAAGTCCATCCGGATGGGATCTGCTGGATCTAGCAAAAGGTTCACTGGTAGTAAGCATCCGTCACTTGAATCTACTAATTTGTCATGTACATAATTTGTTCTTGCATAATCATAACATGAAAATGGGTAATCATTTACATGTGCTCTTTTCACACCCTGGACATGCAAATCCAGCCGGGTCTCACCGGCTGGAGAATGCTGGGTCTAGGGACAACAGGGACAGGTCCACAGGCAGTGAATAAGCATCACATTAAACCAGTCACCCCTAATCCCAAATCATTTAGTCAACTACGTCGGATGTGAATCCAGTTGAATCTCAGAACATATTTCTTCTTTGTGTATTCTGTTTATCCATTAACATGCCTTTAGCTGTACATTAACTGTTTTATTTTTCAGACTCTGGACATTCAAATGTAAACAGAGCCAGCCAGTTGAGGGGTGCTGGGCCCAGTCATCAGTCCAGCCACAGTGATGGGTTTCAGCACAGCAACCAGTCCAGGCACTGGGACGGGTCCCAGCACAGTGACCAGTCCAGCCACAGAGATGGGTCCTAGCACAGTGACCGGTCCAGCCACAGAGACCGGTCCCAGCACAGTGACCAGTCCAGCCACAGAGATGGCTCCCAGCACAGTGACCGGTCAGGGCACAGTGACCAGTCCAGCCACAGAGACAGGTCCCAGAACAGTGACCGGTCCAGGCACAGTGACGGGTCCCAGCACAGCAACCGATATTGACACAGCGACCAGACGGGACATGACAAGCAGTCCAGGCACAGCAACCGGTCCCGACACAGCGACCAGATGGGACAAGACAAGCGGTCCAGGCACAGCGACTTGTCCAAGGACCGTAAGTATTCATCAGAACACTTATGCAATTCACTGTGGCAAGAGTGTAAATGTTCTAAAGTAGCGGCAGTGTTGAGGTGGTGCATGTTTTGGTTTTGGTTTTGACTGGTTTTGTGTTTAACATTCGGACAACCTCATGGTTGACCTCTCAAGCTATTGTCTATCGAGTGGCATCATGGCCACAATAGGTGGATGTCTCTGCACTGACCGAGCTTGACTGACTGCTGAGCACAGCGGAGGCAGGAACTAGGCAGTGGGGCTGCGCAGGTTCCTCCAGACTGATGACAGTCGTTTTGGGATTGTTGTGATTATGAAACGGCGTGGGACTACTGGGGGAGGGGGGTGTTATAATGGAGGATTCTGATTACATACAAGTTTGAATTACTTCGAGGAAATTCTCTTTTACTTTGGATTTTTCGAACTTGATTTGGGGGAAAAGTGAGAGCCCCAACATTCACTCATGTCTACTTCAAATCACTCACCACTTTGGCCGTTCACAGTAACGGGCTGGTAAAAAGTAGTGTTCTGTGTAAGATCTACTTCCTGTCTCTCTACGTTGATCAAGCGTTCAACAAACTGGTATTTTTACAAATGTTTTCTTTCAGATTCTGGTGTTCAAACGCCGATCTCAAGATCCTCCAGGAGGTGTTCCCCCCAGCAGAGTGACGGGTCCTCTGCACGAGTCCGGTCGTGCAGGGTCTCGGAGGGAGGAAGACTTCAGATTTCCGACGCCCACAGCAAGTAAGAGCTGACGTGTTGGAGGCAGGATCAAAAATCCTCCAGCATGAGCAGAACAGGACATTTAGCACTCGCAGGTTAAAGTTTGTACAGCTGTTTACAGATTAGCAATAGCATAATTTTTCGGTGTCCGGGTAGCGTGACAGTCTATTACATTGCCTACCAACACAGGGATCGCCGGGTCGAATCCCCGTGTTACCTCCGGCTTGATCGGGCGTCCCTACAGACACAGTTGGCCGTGTCTGTGGTTAAGAAGCCAGATGTGGGTATGTGTCCTGGTCGCTGCACTAGCGCCTCCTCTGGTCGGTTGGGGTGCCTGTTCGGGGGGTAGGGAGAATAGGGGGAATAGCGTGATCCTCCCACGCGCTACATCCCCCTGGTGAAACTCCTCACTGTCGGGTGAAAAGAGGCGGCTGGCGAGTCCACATGTGTCGGAGGAGGCATGTGGTAGTCTGCAGCCCGAGTGCACGCTCATTAGAAAACAGTGTTTTTCATTAAGACACCCACTGAGAGCTGGAGGCGGGACGGAGCCTGACGGAGGCGGCCGCCTCGTCATTCTCTATGCAGGAAACACCCTGGCTGAAGTGAGCCGGGGCTTCCGTGTCCTACCACCTCATTGTGTCACAGTCGACCAACATGGCAGGCATGTGAGCAAAGCACATTTAACTGACGTGAGTTGCCTGTGTAGAAACCTGACTTGGATGGTAAAGAGGAGGGGGTTCGACAGGTGCAGGGGCAGTATGTCAATGGAGCTATTAAATGGTCATCTCCCATCAGAGGTTTTGTTTAACTGGTTCCACAAAACGACAGTGTCCCAGAACCACGCCTCTTTAGTCCACTCTCTCGCCCATGCTGCAGTTGTCTGGAGATTACTACATACAGACGTCATTTGTAAATGGGGCAATTTCTGTTTCTCCAGGCTCTTCACCAACCAGCCGATGGCAAGACTCAATATGAACGGGGAGGGGAAGAAGCAGAAACTGCCTCTGGAGACAACAAAAACTTTCGACGCAATAAGAGGTACACGGCATTTCCCCCGTGTCATTTAAAGGTATACTGTGCCGGGATTTCCTAAAAAGCGGTGTAGACTCGTACAAAAGCAATGCCTCCCAGTCTTCACTTAACCACCCACTGGAAGTGTGTGGCGGTGTATTTATCTGCAGAGACTCTGCCCTCCACCTGTGTGTTCTTATTATTTTGCGGTGTTTGGGATGTTTCTGGGCGTCAGCCTTTGGGCGGTGGGTGTGTAGCCTCCAGCCAATCGGCTCTATGCACAACTGTAGTCCCCTGACTTCCGGGTTTCTACTGTAGCGGTCGTACCAGTTTCCTGTTTGTTGGCGTGTGCTGTTGACAAGGCCATATTTTTTGCGATGCCTGCCAGATTTACCAGCAAACTGGTGAAAAGTTTCAAGTTGTACATATCAAGTCATGTCCACAATTCTGTCCATCCGTCCATCCTCATATTTGTGGACGTAACTTTCCCCGCCTGCTGGTAGGTGCAGGTGAAAGTGTGTGGACAGTTGTGTGCATGTGGTTGACATGAATCCATGGTAAATCTTGCAGGCATTGCCAAAAATATGCCATTGTCAACAGCACACGCCAACAAACAGGAAACTGGTATGACCGCTGCAGTAGGAACCGGAAGTCGGTGGACTACAGTTATGCACAGAGCTGATAACAGCGCAGGTGTGAGGTCGGGACTCGTAGCATGGCGACCAGGTTACATCGCTGTCTCGCTAATCCTGTCTGTATAGTTCCACTTGCTACCGGTTGACTCTCCTCTGCTCTGCGCACACACACACACACAGCACAGAGGCCACGGCGGACAGGATGAAGCTGCTTCGGCCAGATTCTCACAAAATCCGGCAACGCGGCACCTTCCTGCAGGGTTGTGTGGACGTGTTTACAACCAAGCCACTGTGAAACAATCAGAAAACAACGTTTTATTCATCACATTCAGCAGCTTTGTTCTCACCAGTGCCGCTCGCTCACTTCATTCACTCTCTAGCTCGCTCGACCACCGCTCCCCCCTCTCGCTCTCGCTCTCTGGTGTCCGTTAGCCAGGGGGGAGGGGCCAACATTGAATACTGTGTGTTTACAAACAGCAGCCGACTGTTGCTGCATCGTGTACCTGTACCTGTCTACACCAACTCTCACTCATATTCACTGCCTCAACGTTTTCTGAACTACACAGTACGTCTTCTAAACGAAGGGTCGGTGGTACCAAAAATCTCGCTGTAGAAGGGAACGAGGTTTGTTCAATTGATAGAAACCCCCCCCCCTTTTTCTCCCCAATCGTATACGGCCAATAACCCCACTCTTCCGAGCGCTGCTCCTCCCCCTCTGCTGATCCGGGGAGGGCTGCAGACTACCACATGCCTCCTCCCATACATGTGGAGTCGCCAGCCGCTTCTTTTCACCTGACAGTGAGGAGTTTCACCAGGGGGACATAGCACGTGGGAGGATAACGCTATTCCCCCCCAGTTCCCCCTCCCCCCTTAACAAGCGCCCCAAACCGACCAGAGGAGGCGCTACTGCGGCGACCAGGGCACATGCCCACCTCCGGCTTCCCACCCGCAGACTCGGCCAATTGTGTCTGTAGGGATGCCCGACCAAGCCGGAGGTGACACAGGGATTTGAACCAGCGATCCCTGTGTTGGGAGGCAATGGAATAGACTGCCACGCCGCCAAGACACCCCTCAGATAGAATTTTATTTAATAAAAGTTTATTAAGTCTGCTTGCTTGTTGAGTGAGACTATTGGAATCAGCGGGGCAAGCGGCAAACTATATGATGCATGATGATAATCAGCCGTGGCCACTTGATATTATGACGTTATCATGGACAGTGTTCCCCAAGGATGGAGATGTAGCAGTGGATAATAATATTAATTAATATTAATGTGCAATTGGCCTTAGAGATAGGGTGAGGAGCTCGGACATCTGGAGGGAGCTCGGAGTAGAGCCGCTGCTCCTTTGCGTCGAAAGGAGCCAGTTGAGGTGGTTTGGGCATCTGATCAGGATGCCTCCTGGGCGCCTTCCTTTGGAGGTTTACCGGGCACGTCCAACTGGGAGGAGACCCCGGGATAGACCCAGAACTCGCTGGAGGGACTACATGTCCAATCTGGCCTGGGAACACCTTGGGATCCCCCAGGAGGAGCTGGAGGGCGTTGCTAGGGAGAGGGACATCTGGAGTGCCCTACTTAGCTTGCTGCCACCGCGACCCGACCCCAGAGAAGCCTCTGATGATGAATGATTGAATGAATGAATGAATGTGTAGTTAATGTGGAAACATGCCAAAGAACGTTAAACCTGTATGTTTTCACATACAAATATGTAAACATGCATACTGCGATGTAACTCTACTGGTTATCCTCGCATGTTTATCATTTTTGTTTTTGTTCCACTCCTGCAGCGGTGGTCATGACGTGGGATGAAGAAGCTACAGAGGCTGCAGGCAAGCACCATGCAGCAGAACATCTTGAACATGCACCGGGGAGGGAGAGAGGGAGGTGGAGGGCATACAGGGGAAAGTACTTTTGCATGAGTACTTTACAGTTTTAATGCTATTTTATTTCCAATTTTGTTTTATTTTTCAAATTGTTAATATCCTAACAAAGGGGACGACACTCGGTATTCGGCAAGTCTAATATTTTGCACTATTCTGTCCCTCATATTACATTTTCATACTCGTTAGTTCATTTATTGATAGAGTTAAGATAGATTTAGCAAACGATTGCTTTAACGCTCGCTGAGGTTATTCCCAGTTCTGTGGTCAATACTCCCACCTAGTGGTAGAAATCCTACATTACACGTAAGTTGTGTTTTGGTCGCCATTTTGATTCGAGCATTCGGAGTGGATGGATAGTGATGGGTGCGCCTGTCTTTTCCTTCGTCTACTGCCCTTGACACGGGATAATCTGTAAGTTCACTGCTAGATAATGAAGTTTTATTAATTATATATTCTAGCTTTATGTAGAGAAGTTAATCGTGTTTCATCCTTTTATACTGCATGTACACGTTCGGATAGCATGCGCTAACTGATTGCTAACTTACTGTAACCTAGCATGTCGTTAGATGTTAGCCGCGCGTAGCAGAATTATCTTACCGCTACCTCTTTGACTTACCTGTTATTAAGAAAGTGGCTTGTATGTACGTCTACACAATAGTCGGTTAAAATATCTTTATTTTTTCTCTGTTACAGTTTTACAAAATGTGGTTTCTCAGTAAAATCTCTGAAGAACTCAACACAGTCTCCTGAGTGCTCACTGGAGCCATGTGTTTAGCTCGCTGTCTAGGCTCTGTAGAGGCACATAGCTGAGGGCAGGAGACCCACTGAGAACAGTTCAGACTGGATCCTCTGTCTCACAGCTACTGTTTGTCTTGACGTGCTATAACTCAGAGTATTTATTTTGTGTCGGAGCAAAACAGGCTAACCGCTTTGTTTTACGAAGGCCGAACCCACACACACACACACACTGAGAGTTAGGACTGGGTATCGTTCAAAATGTTTTGCTACCGATACCAATACTTTGCTTTCGATACCGGTTCCTTGTCGGTACTTTTTCGATACCAATTTTATAAAATCCATTTTTTAAAAAGAGACTATTACGGGTCCGCGGTGGTGTAGCGGTCTGAGCCTCGGCTTTCTGTCGATGCAGTTGCCCACTGGGGACCGGGGTTTGCGCCCCGGTCTCGTCAGATTCGACGACGGCCGGACTCGATGAAGCAGCAATAACTGGCAGCGCTGTCTTCGGGAGGGGGGTGGAGTCGGCTTGTGTTCGTCACATGAATGCGTCTCTGTGTGTGTGGGGAAAAAGCAGTGGTTCGGCCTGGAGTCGCCTTGTCCCGAAAGTGGCGAGGCGACTCCTTCGAGACTGCCGGCCGGAGAGATGCAGCTGGCGAACGCATGCGGTACGAGGGTGGGTGTTTGAACTAAAATAGGGATCGATTGCCCACTAAATTGGGAGACAAAAGGGGAAAATCAGAAATAAATTTATAAAAAAAGGAAAATTACATTACACATTATGGTACAAAAAATCTTGGGTTTTATTTTTCACTTCAGTGCAAAACGGACAGTTGCAAGCAAGTGACAGGACAGTTGTCCGATGCTCACTGCTGCATACGTAAGACCTGGACATCCTACAGAGGCGTCGCTCAGCAGTTCTTTTTCAGAAAAATCAACAGGTCTGCTTTAGGTACTTACTGCCTTAGGTACCGAACGACAAGAAGCTTTTCGATGCTCGGTAGTACCGGAACAGTTCGGTCAGTGCCATAGAAGTACCCAAGTTCGGTACCCAGCCCTACGGGGTATACCGACACACCCCTTCCGCATGTCCTATGGACCAGTTGCAAACAAGCGTTCTCCGGCATCCAACAGGGATCCTTGTTAGTACCTCATGGTTATACCGCTGCTGTTAGCGAGTCATACCAAGATATTGTAAATGAATATGTTTTTCCCAAATGTTGACGTGTGTTGGGATAATCTTCTCGACTAGTTGCGTAGAGTTGCTTTGTTTGCTGTGTGTGAGTGGTGTCCAGTAAAGCTGATAGTAAGTGACGACAGGATGGGACTCTGGCCTCATTTACAGTTACCGCTGCTTTAAATGGAGCGCAGCGCGGACGTCTCAACCGAGTCCAAGAAAGACGCCATCCGAACCTTGATTTTGAATAGTGTGAGGCTGTCCTTTGGACGTCTGCAGTTGACGTTGAAATGACTGTAGATACTCATTTGCAAAGCCAAACCGATACGTGCCTTACAGGACACCGTAGGCTTGGGTTACGGGAAGTCCCGCGAGAGTTGGAGACAAGATGGATGAATAAAGTTCGCACAGTTAACAGAAAAGCCAATATGCTAACAGTGTTTTGTTTTTGTGTTTTTTAACCCCCCCCCCTGTTTTCACCCCAGTTGTATCTGGCCATTTACCCCGCTCTATCTGAGACGTCTCGGTCGCTGCTCCACCCCCCTGCTGATCCGGGGGGGGGCGCCCCGACTGACCAGAGGAGGCGCTAGTGCAGCGACCAGGACACATACCCACATCCGACTTCCCCCCCGCAGACACAGCCAGTTGTGTCTGTAGAGACGCCCGACCAAGCCGGAGGTTACACGGGGGTCGAAGGTTCGAATCCCCGTGGTAGCGCCGGCTCGGTCGGGCGTCCCTAGTACAGATACAGTTGGCCGTGTCTGCGGGTGGGAAGCCGGATTTGGGTATGTGTCCGGGTGGCTAGCGCCTCCTCTGGTCGGTCGGGGCACCTGTTCAGGGGGGAGGAGGAACTGGGGGGAATAGCGTGATCCTCCCACGCGCTACGTCCCCCTGGTGAAACTCCTCACTGTCAGGTGAAAAGAAGCGGCTGGCGACTCCACGTGTATGGGAGGAGGCATGTGGTAGTCTGCAGCCCTCCCCGGATCAGCAGAGGGGGTGGAGCAGAGACCGGGACGGCTCGGAAGAGTGGGGTAATTGGTCAAGTACAACTGGGGAGAAAAGGGGGGGAAACGTTCGTGTGTGTGTGTGTGTGTGTGTGTGTGTGTGTGTGTGTGTGACAGGAAAGTAGGGTTCGGTGGTGTGTAGGGTTCGGTGGTGACCAACTGCTGGTTTACGTTCAAAACAACAAGAAACCAAAACCAGGAGACTTCGGGTACACAAGCTGGACACAATCCACTCCGTGCTGGACTCTGAGCCGGGGAAGAAGGAGCGGGAAGAGAGCAAAGGGGCGGTACCTCGGCAGCAGGGGCGCACCCTATAGGAAAGGAGGCGTGCCTGAGGGGTGAAGGATGGGTGTTGGGCGGGTCGTGAGTCTGATGCCAGGGCTTCACTTGGAAGTAAACAAAGAATGGCTGCCAATCTTGAACAGGAAATGAATGAACGGAAGGAGAAAAAGGAACACGAGGGTGCCAGGCAGGATGGCGGGGGTGAGGATGAGGGTGTTTTGGAAGAATTCCGGATGACGACGAAGCCACTGGAACATGAGGAGGAGGAAAAGAGGTCCCGGCTCATAGGAAAACCAGGACTGAGTAAAACATAGTCGTGGTTTGAAATACGGGATGACGTCATGTATGACCAAGTCTAACGTGAGAGGAGATATAATCACGTTTGATCCGCATATTCAAGCAGTCGTGTCAACTGCTGGATGGTGGTCTGTCAACAGTACTACAGACGACTGTTAGTGCTGCTCAACTCTTTAAAACAATCTCATATCTCCAATCTTAAGTCTTGGAGATAAAACAATATTACTTTTACGTGTTATTGTAATAAAATACACACTTTTTTACATCATGCTTTGAGTCTTTATTTACAGACAGACAGACGGTCTCTGTTGAATTGCCAAGCCCAGATGGATCGGGCGAGGCACTGGACTGGAGCTCTTCAGAGAGATCCTCCTAAACTAGAAGCCTCCCCCTCCTCCTCCTCCATCCGGGGGAGGGGCAGAGAGTCGCGGGGGGGCACGTACTCGGCCACGTTCGGCAGTCCGTGCACCACACAGCAGCTCAGCGCGCTGCGGCAGATCTGCATGTCCTCCACGTTGCGCCACTCGTCGGTGTTCCTGTCGTAGCGCTCGGCGCCGAAGGTGGTGCTGATGCCGTTGAAACCCCCAACCACAAACAGCAGGTCGTCTACCACCCCGATGCCAAAGTTGCTGCGAGGGTGCAACATGGTGGACACCGGGCTCCAGCTGTTGGTCTCTGGGTCAAAGGCCTCAGCGCTGCGCAGGCGGTCGAGCCCGTCAAAGCCCCCCACCTGCAGGACGAGAGGGTCGAACATGAAGCCAAAGGCAAACGAACTCTCAAACCGTCGCTGTAAAGTAAACTTCCGCCAATGAGCGGAGAAAGTCTCGGGTCAAGTCACGCACGGGAAGCCGTAACAGCGGCGGTTTGTTCCTCAGGGCAGTCAGGTGACACACTACCAAGGGGAAAGGGAGAACTATTACATCTTACCGCCACAGATAGCAGATTTGCTGTGGCCCGGACCCGCCCCACACTGACACTTTCATCCGGTCCACATACCACATGGAATGACGGCACTTGGGCGGTCCGCTCCCGTTTGTCAAATCTGGGCCAGAACCAAGCCATAGCAATGCCACATGTGCCACATATTTGTCAAAGGTGGCCCGTATTTGTGTTGTGATATTTGGGCCATATTCACCATTTACCACACGGGCCACTTCAGGGCCACATCCAGACCACATGTTGCCCAGAGCACCGCTTCTTTGCCACAAAAGGCCCACATGTGATTTGGCATATTTGGGCCATATTTGCTGTTATAGATGTGGGCCACTTCAGCCTCACATCCATTTTGTCAGGGCCAGAAGAAGGCCATCAGTGCCGCATCACTGCCTGAAGTGGCCCACATCCGGATGTGGTCTGGGGAGGTTACGCTAGCTGGGACTGTTCGTCCTGCATCTGAATATCATCGTCCAATCAGCGTCAAGTCCTGTTCCGTGTCAGTCTGGTTGAAAATCGCCCAGATAAGGGAGGGAAAAAAAGACTTTCATGATAAGTCTTTCTCTTTCTTCCCGAACTGCAGACACTGCAACGCAATCTCCACGAGTTCTGGGAGGGCTTGTACTAATGTCCAAAGCAGCTGAACCAAGTGGAATCCGTCAACCACTACGCAGACGGATGGTCCAACACAGAAGGCCAAACTCCTCAGGACAAGACTCAGCAGTCCATCTAGACACACTCCTTCCAGGACAGCAACGTACACATTTTGGACAGAGAAGATAGATGGTTTGAAGGAGGGGTGAAGGAAGCCCCTAGTAGTGCTAGTAATAGTAATACTGCAGTGTTCATAGTAGTGCTAGTAATAGTAATACTGCAGTGTTCATAGTAGTATTAGTAATATTAATACTGCAGTTTTCATAGTAGTGCTAGTAATAGTAATACTGCAGTGTTCATAGTAGTGCTAGTAATAGTAATACTGTAGTGTTCATAGTAGTAATAGTAATACTGTAGTGTTCATAGTAGTACTAGTAATACTGTAGTGGTAGTGCTAGTGATATTGTAGTGTTCATAGTAGTGCTAGTAATAGTAATACTGTAGTGTTCACAGTAGTGCTAGTAATAGTAATACTGCAGTGTTCATAGTAGTGCTAGTAATAGTAATACTTTATTGTTCATAGTAGTACTAGTACTAGTAATACTGTAGTGGTAGTCCTAGTGATAGTGATATTGTAGTGTTCATAGTAGTACTAGTAATAGTAATACTGTAGTGTTCACAGTAGTGCTAGTAATAGTAATACTGCAGTGTTCATAGTAGTACTAGTAATAGTAGTACTGTAGTGTTCACAGTAGTGCTACTAATAGTAATACTGCAGTGTTCATAGTAGTGCTAGTAATAGTAATACTTTATTGTTCATAGTAGTACTAGTACTAGTAATACTGTAGTGGTAGTGCTAGTGATAGTGATATTGCAGTGTTCATAGCACTGCTAGTAATAGTGATACTGCAGTGTTGATAGTAATACTGCAGTGTTCATAGTAGTGCTAGTAATAGTAATATTGCAGTGTTCATAGTACTGCTAGTAATAGTGATACTGCAGTGTTCATAGTAGTACTAGTAATAGTAATACTGCAGTGTTCATAGTAGTGCTAGCTATAGTAATACTGTAGTGTTCATAGCACTGCTAGTAATAGTGATACTGCAGTGTTCATAGTAGTACTAGTACTAGTAATACTGGTGTGTAGTTGTAGCCTGCAGCTCACCGCAAAGACCCGTCCGCCATAGGTGACGGTTCCAACGCCGCTGCGCCTGCTGCTCATGGGCGATGTCAGACTCCACTGGTCGGCCTCGGGGTCGTAGCACTCTGCTGTCTGCAGGCAGTCGTTACCCGTGAAGCCCCCGCAGATGTACACCTAGAGAGAGTAACCACAGCAACACCCGCTGGTTGGACGTTTCACTGTTTAGTGCGACACACCCTGACCGGATCTGCACAAAGCTTCGCCAGGAAGGAGAGAGACGACGGCCACGTGGTGTGGACATGCTGCTGTCGAGGCTGGCGTGTTGACCTCGGTCAGCGTGTGACTGCTGACTAAACCTTCTATTTAGGTTTATGTAAAGGAAACAAAGGGGAGCGCAAACCCCCCCCCCACCAAAATTCCTCTTATTTTCTATCTCCCACGTCTGATCACATTTTAAACCCTTTATTTATTTATTTATTTCCCCCACTTTTTCTCCCCAGTTGTACCCGGCCAATTACCCCGCTCTTCCAAGCCGTCCCGGTCTCTGCTCCACCCCCCTCTGCCGATCCGGGGAGGGCTGCAGACTACCGCATGCCTCCTCCCATACATGTGGAGTCACCAGCCGCTTCTTTTCACCTGACGGTGAGGAGTTTCGCCAGGGGGAGCTAGTGCGTGGGAGGATCACGCTATTGCCCCCAGTTCCCCCTCCCCACCCCGAACTGGTGCCCCGACCGACCAGAGGACACGGACAATTGTGTCTTCTGTAGGGACACCCGACTAAGCCGGAGGTAACGCGGGGATTCAATCTGACGACCCCCGTGTTGGTAGGCACCGGAATAGACCGCTACACCACCCGGACGCCCATTTTAAACCTTTTATGTTGGGGAATTTTACCGAGAACCCCCGAACTTCCTTCCTTGATGATCATACCTTTACACGTATCTACACTTTGGAACTTTTAAACAGATATGGATCCCCAAAAGGGCCTATCGGGGCCCAGAACCAGAGGCCCTAAGGTCTGGGGGGGCCTTAAGGACATTGGTCCAGCTTCTCCCGGGTCAGACCCTGAGTGCTGCAGTTATTGGTACGTTTTATAAGATGTGTTTTCCAGTCAACCACCGTCTCTCCTGATGAAGATCCTTATAAATGCAAGTGGACGGGTAGTTGGCTGGTGTGTGCACTACTTTTACATGGTGTATGCATTGTTCGGTCTGGGGTGGAGGGTGTGAGCTTCTCAGGCCCCAGGGGCCCTGTGGACTAGGGATCTGTCCGTGCTTTCAAATATAATAAAAGCACCTTTTTAATGTGGTGCCCAAGCAAGTACCAGAAGAACACAGCGGGTGAGGGGTTCGGACCGGCTCGGACTGCTTCATTCACAGCCAGACTTCTTGGCCCTGGTAGCCACCACCATCCAGAGCTACAGATACGGCTCAGATGCCCCATTCTGCATGTTGGCTGCTGTGGCCTGCTTACCTTGCCGCCGAGTGTCGTAGCGCCGGCGTCGCTCCGCTGCTCGTGCATGGGCGCGATGACGGTCCACTGGTTGGTGTCCGGCTCGTAGCGCTCGGCGCTCAGGAGCCGCGAGCGTCCGTTAAAGCCTCCCATGGCGTAGATGCAGCCGTCCAGCACGGTCACGCTGACGTAGCAGCGGGGTGAATGCATGGGCGCCGCCTCGTGCCAGGTGCGGGTGGCCAGGTCGAACTTGCGCACGCTGTTGAAGTAGTCGGCGCCGTTGAAGCCGCCGATACAGTAGATGACCCCGTTGAGGAACGCTGCAGCGTGGTATGCGCGAGGACTCTCCTCGTTGTGCGTGACATTGACCCAATGGTCCGTTCGGGTGTCGTACACCTCGATGCCATTGGTCGGGCCTCCGTCACTCCAGCCTCCTATGGCGAACAGGAGGGCATAGGGGAGGCGTGGGCGAGACAGCGGGTTTTGGAGGTTGCCGTCGGATGGTCTGTTCAGGTTGAGGTCGTACATGGCCTTCAGCGCGCTGGTGATGATGAGCTTGCAGTCGCGGCTTTCCTTCAGCAGCTCGTTGTTGTTGACGTTGGCCATGAAATAGTCAGGCGTCAGCAAAGCCAGACGGACCTGGATACAGAAAACAAGGAGGCTGAGATGGCCTGAACAGACCTCTGTCGCAGGTGGTGGTGGTCGGTGTTGCAGTTTAAGGTGCCGTCACGTCCCCTGCATGTTGTCCTCTCAGCTAAACACCTCGTGCTGCGTTCCCATGGAGACGGTGCACAGTGGAAAACCCAATATTCCACGTTTTTCAATGAGACGGCGACGGAAAGTTCTGCCACCGCCAGTGTTGAATACCGTGCACCACAACTCCCATCAAAAGTTCAGTTGTCTCATCTTTTAGCTTTGTGCGGTGGTGGGGAGACAAACCGGATGTTGTTTCTTCTTCGTTTGACACGGAAATGGACACGGCACGACTTGTGCTCTCGGCCCAACTGCACCCAGTTCTTTATATAAAAAAACGTTGATAGATTCTCATGAGCTTTTACCTGGCTAATTACCCCACTCTTCTGAACCGTCCTGGTCTCTCCTCCACCCCCTCTGCTGATCCAGGGAGGGCTGTAGACTACCACATGCCTCCTCCCATACATGTGGAGTCACCAGCCGCCTCTTTTCACCTGACAGTGAGGAGTTTCACCAGGGGGACGTAGCGCGTGGGAGGATCACACTATTCCCCCCAGTTCCCCATCCCCCCTGAACAGGCGCCCCGACCGACCAGAGGAGGCGCTAGTGCAGCGACCAGGACACATACCCACATCCGGCTTCCCGCCCACAGACACGGCCAGTTGTGTCTGTAGGGACGCCCGACCAAGCCGGAGGTAACGCGGGGATTCGAACCTGAGCTCCCTGTGTTGGTGGTCAATGGAATAGACCGCCACGCCACGTGGACACTGGTTTTCATGACACGTAACAAAAAGAAAGGATGCTTGGAGGCTGATGAGCACTGACCTTAACGTTCCAAGCTAGTGGTTTCTTGTTTCAGTTAATGACAGTATGTCCAGTCACACTGATAGTACAGAAATATATAGAAATAGTATATAAATATATATGAGCCTCACGTTTACTTGTGACTCAGTGACATATAACCCTTCTCCAGTATTTGGGCCTCATCACCACGGTAATGTTTGTCCATATACCAGAGGTGTGGACCCAAGTCACATGACTTGTGTGTGAGTCATGTCACAAATATGATGAATTTAGACTGGACAAAACTGAAAAAGACTTATGACTTGACCTTGACTTTAACACCTGTAACTCATGACTTGGAATTGAACCTCCTAACTTGAAATTCTTGGTGCCTCCTACAAGCCCAAAGATAAAATGCTTTTAACAAGTGTGCAGCCAATCAACTCCTCATTTTCACAATTACAGATCCACTTTGAGTCATCCATCCATTATCCAAACCACTTATCCTTACTCAGGGCCGCAGGGACACTGGAGCCTATCCCAGCAGTCATTGGGCGGCAGGCGGGGAGACACCCTGGACAGACCGCCAGGCCATCACACACATTCACACCTAGGGACAATGTAGTACGGCTGATTCCCCTGACCTACATGTGTTTGGACTGTGGGAGGAGACCGGAGCACCCGGAGGAAACCCACGCAGGCACGGGGAGAACATGCAAACTCCACACAGAGGATGACCCGGGACGACCCCCCCCAAGGTTGGACTACCCCGGGGCTCGAACCCAGGCCCTTCTTGCTGTGAGGCGACCGCGATAACCACTGCGCCACCATGCCGCCCAATCAACTTTGAATCAACCCGTAATAAAAACCAATTAAAAACCCCATGGTTTATGTAAATTTATCAGTCTGTTGTTAATATTCTGAAATGGCAGTAAATTTGACAAGAGCACATAATGACTTGTGACTTGAAACTCATGGTTTACATAATGACTTGTGACTTGAAACTCATAGTTTACATAATGACTTTTGACTTGAAACTCATAGTTTACATAATGACTTGTGACTTGAAACTCATGGTTTACATAATGACTTGTGACTTGAAACTCATGGTTTACATAATGACTTGTGACTTGAAACTCATGGTTTAGAACTTGGGACGTTACTGCCAAGGCTTGAGACTTGGAGACTTAATTTTGACTTGATCCCACCTCTGCCATATGCCATCATCACCTGCCACTGCTGGTGACAGACCTCTGCAATAGCAGCCAGAATGGCTGTTTTTGTGCAGCCTATGTGAGCGCAGCATCAGGCGGGTAAATGTAAACTGGGGACGCTGCAGCCGGTTTGCCCTCCCTTCTCCTTACCTTGGGCAGCAGCACAGAGATTTCTCCTTTGCGCTCCTCTGGCATGTGAGCAATCCAGCGGAGGATGACCTCAAACACGGCGCTCTCCTTTTTGACATTGAGCTCATCCTGCTCCAGGATCTCCGCCAGCTGGGACAAGGGGAGCTCCAGGAACTCCTCAGAGACCTGAACCATCTCCTCAAAGTGATGTAGGATGAAGCGGAAGGCTTTTTGCTTCAGATCGGGGCAGTAGTAGAAGTCTGTCAGTCTCCAGATGCCAACGCAGTTCTCCAGACACAGCTGGTCTTGTAGGAAGTCACAGCAGCCGCGTATGAGGCCCGTCACTCTGAAGTGGTCTGCAGTCACCAGCAGCTCCTCTACATTGGACACTGTTACTGGCACAGAGTCCGTGTATGCGTACTGTATGATGAGGTGCATCATCTCTGGAGAGATGTCAAGTGAGCTATAGACCTGCCTCTCTGGGACACTCCAGTCACTTGTGAAGAGAATTCTGTGCAGATAGAAATCAGACGTGTACAGTTAGATGTCCAGATCTGTACAAACACCCACAATTAGATAAGCACACACATATATTTACATCAACGCATTTAGCACACATGCAGATACTCAAACTTACAGAAATATACACATGTACTCATCATGTATGCATACTACTTTGTCTCCCCTTTTCCAGTCTCCATGTCCAGTTCCTATTGTCCTTAAGGCACTACCCCTCTGTTGGTTGCAGAGGGTTTGGACTCCATATGTGTCCTTCAATATGTGTAGCCAACAACCACTTCTTTCCACCTACCAGCTGTGCCACCATTAAAATGGTCACATTTCAACTTGCCGGCCCCCCACCCAGTGCTGCCAGTTATGCTCTCAGCAACACCAACAACACCAGGGTTGGCCCATAAGCCTCACTGCTGGAGTGCTAACATGTTAGTCCACAGTGCTAGTGCTACATGGTCACCTCATGTAGTCACACTCATGAGCACACGCCAACACACGTGTCCACAGCCAAAATCACATTCACACACATTCACATACACGGGTTGACTATGCACACTGACAAGATACGCATATATATATCCATCCATCCATCCATTATCCAAGCCGCTTATTCCAACCGGGGTCGCGGGGATGCTGGAGCCTATCCCAGCAGTCATTGGGTGGCAGGCAGGGAGCCCCCCTCTGTACAGGCCCCCCATTCCATCACAGGGCCGACACACACACACACACACACACACACACACACACACACACACACACACACACACACACACACACACACACACACACACACACACACACACACACACATTCATTTACACCTAGGGACAATTCAGTACGGCTGATTCACCTGACCTACATGTGTTTGGACTGTGGGAGGAAACTGGAGCACCTGGAGGAAACCCATGCAGACACGGGGAGAACATGCAAACTCCACACAGAGGACGTGTATACGACAGATAGAAGACTTGGCTGATATTGCGAAATCCTACCAGTGGCTAGAAAAGGCTGGACTGAAGGACAGCACAGAGGCTCTGACCGTAGCAGCACAAGAACAGGCACTCAGGACCAGTTTGGTTGAGGCAGGGGTCTACCGCACCAGACAAGACCCAAGATGCAGGCTGTGCAAAGATGCCCCTGAGACAGTCCAGCACTTAGTAGCAGGGTGTAAAATGCTAGCTGGGAAAGTGTACACTGAAAGGCATAATCCAGGGGCTGGGATAGTGTACAGGAACATCTGTACTGAATACAGGCTGGAAGTCCCCAGGTGCAAATGGGAGACACTGCCAAAGGTGGTTGAGAATGGCAGAGCTAAGATCCTGTGGGACTTCAAGTTCCAGCTGACAAGCAGGTGCTGGCTAACCAACCAGACATTGTGGTGGTTAACAAGGAACAGAAGACAGCAGTAGTGATGGATGTAGCAATCCTGCGCGAGGGCAACACCAGGAAGAAAGAGCATGAGAAGCTAGAGAAATACCAAGGGCTGGAAGAAGAACTAGATCGGATGTGGAAGGTGAAATCCACGGTAGTCCCACTGGTAACAGTTGCGCTAGGGGCTGTAACCCCCAAACTGGGAGAGTGGCTCCAGCAGATTCCAGGAACAATATCTGAGGTCTCTGTCCAGAAGAGTGCAGTCCTAGGGACAGCTAAGATACTGCACAGAACCCTCAAACTGCCAGGCCTCTGGTAGAGGACCCGAGCTTGAGGAAGACACACACCACCTGAAAAGGGGTGAGGAGGGATATATATATATATATATATATATATATATATATATATATATATATATATGATCCAGTGAGTCAGGTAAATTCTTTATGAGACAGTACAATCCTGTTTCATGCCATAAGCAATCATCAGCTGTCGATAACGCTACGATGAGAGAACATGCAATTTACTGCCTCATCATGCACATCACATGCACATCGTCCAATGGGGAAGGGAGAGGTGCAACATTCAAAAATTAAAAAAGTCGTGATTGGTAATGGCCCAATGGGCGGTTGGTATTTCTCTATTGTGCTGATTTATTTGTAATTACAAAATATGTGCTTATATCTATGTCTGCAACTGCTGGCCAACTCATTCCTATTATTCAGTGTGGACATTTGTGGTTTGCAAATGATAAAATATTTTTCAGTTAGACACAGATTGCACATTTTACTGTTGGTTGAATATGCCAGGTGGTTGAATAATTAATGTTTCTGTGTGCCAATGACCAAATTTAACGGCTTCAAGATATATATATATATATATATATATATATATATATATATATATACTTAGCACAAAAAGTAAGGAAATGTGTGTTTGGTAGAGTATTTCTTTGTTGGAACAATGCTTCTTGGCAGTAAATCTTATACCATTGGAAAGCCTGTTTATTTCCCTTTTAAATGGGGCCACATGTGTAAGGAACATGCACTTGTGGGATGAGCAGCAGAGCTGAGTATGAGTATGAGCATGTGGGTTGCACCCATGAAAAATTTGCCAAATCTTTCCTGCCAATGCCAAACAGCTTATTTTGCTGTTGTTATCGACTCTTGTTTTGAGCTTCTGGTCCCCCAGGTGCTGACAATCAGCTGCCTGATATAAGATTTATTGCCAAGAAACATTGTTACAACAAAGAAATAATCTACCAAACACACATTTCCTTACTTTTTGTGCTAAGTTTATATATATATAAAAAGAATTGTTTGACTTAATGTACTTTCTCACTCTGTTACAGCACATTTCTAGCATTTCTAGCCAGATTGTGTAAAGCTCCTGCTCTCCTCCCCTGGTACATTATATATTATGTACAAGCTCCCTCCAAGAACTGAATGAATAACATATTAAAACTGTGTGCATTTGCATTGTTTTCACTTTTGGGACGCTGCAAAAGTTAGTTTAATTTTACATGTACTTTCCCCCCTCTGGTAACCTACCTAAACTAAAAAGAGGAGAGCGGCCGAGCAGCAAGGCCTTCAACCAAGTGAAGAGAGGGACTATATTCCCCTTTTTCACCATGTACCGTTTTATTTTATTTTTATTTTCTTTATTGTCACCCGTACAGGTACTGTGCCGGTGCAGGTGCAGTACAATGAAGTCATTTTGCTGTATTTTAGAGTCCATGTCTCTTATTTTCAATTTGCAAACCTTTTCACGGCATAGCCCCCATTACCTCTGAGTTCGTGATCTCTTAGTTCACCTCTTAAAAATGTCCCGGCAAGGCCCTGTGGCTTTTCCATGGCCCAGACTGAAAGTGAAGTGTTGAGGGTTTTGCCGTCGTGGCTTTGGAGGGATTTACCCGAAGAGCTCAGGTCCACCCAAACAAGTCCACCTTTAAAACCACTTCCTGGTCATGTATTTTCTCATGAGGCTCTTGTGAAATTGTTGTCTTTGGTTAATTTGAGCCTTACCTTTTTTGTTATTTATCTTACAGGACTTGTGTTGGTTTGTCCCGTTATTTTGTGTGTCTGTGTTATTGATCGATGTCAGTTGTTTCATTTCCATTCAGTTTTCAGCATTCTCTAAGCTAGTTTCATCAAAGTGCCACATCAGTAACGGTCATCGATATATTTATAGTTTTGTCAGACCAGTTTATGAGATTAAAGAGATTCTCGGGCCTATTTGAGGATGTTTTTAGATTCAGTTGGTTTTAGTTGGTGATTTTTTTAATGTCTTGTCACGAGAGGCTTGGCCCTCACCAAGACGGCCTGAACTCACCTAAAGTATTCACTACAGCGGCAGAGAACGATCTTGTGGATGTTGAACTCCACCTCGTCGATTCTGATGACAGCGTCACACAGTTTTCCTTCCAGTCGCAACTCCTCAAACAGCGTCATGGTGCTCATTTTGCTCTCCGCCAGTCTCAAACCGTGTTGGCTTCTTACCCGGACAGCTCTCCAGATGAACTGAGACGATCTGAGATTCAGCCGCTTATATCTTTTTAGCCGGAATTCTAGAATGTTTGTAGAATTCTAGAATGTTTGAGCTCGCCGAGATTGACAGATGACCGCGTTACAGCAAAGATTTAGAGAGAAAGTAATTTCACTGTAAATGTTGAACCTGTTTGAGACTTTTGACCCCCTACACAACCCACCTGGCTTTAATGATGCCTGAAAAATATCAGCATATAAAATATAACTTGTCAGGTCAACTTGAGTGGTCAGTTCACATGGTTCAGAATGCTGCAGCTGTAATCCTAACTACTACCACTACTACCACTACTACTACTACCACTACTACCACTACTACTACTACTACCACCACTACTACTACTACTACCACTACTACCACTACTACTACTACCACTACTACTACTACTACTACTCCTACCACTACTACCACTACTACCACTACTACTACTCCTACCACTACTACCACTACTACTACCACTACTACCACTACTACTACCACTACTACTGCTACTACTACCACTACTACTACTACTACTACCACTACTACCACTACTACTACTACTACCACTACTGCCACTACTGCCACCACTACTACTACTACTACTACTACCACTACTACTACTACCACTACTACCACTACTACCACTACTACTACTACCACTACTGCCACTACTGCCACTACTACTACTACTACCACCACTACTACTACTACTACTACCACTACTACCACTACTACTACCACTACTACCACTACTACTACTACTACCACTACTGCCACTACTGCCACCACTACTACTACTACTACTACTACTACTACCACTACTACTACTACTACCACTACTACCACTACTACTACTACCACTACTGCCACTACTGCCACTACTACTACCACTACTACCACTACTACTACTACTACCACCACTACTACTACTACTACTACTACCACTACTACCACTACTACTACTACTATCACTACTACTACTACCACTACTACTACTACCACTACTACCACTACTACTACTACTACTACTACCACCACTACTACTACTACTACTACTACCACTACTACCACTACTACTACTACTATCACTACTACTACTACCACTACTACTACTACCACTACTACCACTACTACTACTACTACTACTACTACCACTACTACTACTACTACTACCACTACTACCACTACTACTACTACTACTACTACCACTACTACCACTACTACTACTACCACTACTACCACTACTACTACTACCACTACTACTACTACCACTACTACTACTACTACTACCACTACTACCACTACTACTACTACTACCACTACTACTGCTACTACTACCACTACTACTACTACTACTACTACCACTACTACTACCACTACTACTACTACTACTACTACTACCACTACTACCACTACTACTACCACTACTACCACTACTACTACCACTACTACCACTACTACTACTACCACTACTGCCACTACTACTACTACCACTACTACTACCACTACCACTACTACCACTACTACCACTACTACTGCTACTACCACTACTACTACTACTACTACCACTTCTACTACTACCACCACTACTACTACTACTACTACGACCACTACTACTACTACTACTACTAATACCACTACTACTACTACTACTACTACCGCTACTACTACTACTACTACTACCACTACTACTGCTACTACCACTACTACCACTACTACTACTACTACTACCACCACTACTACTACTAGTACTACTACTACTACTACCACCACTACTACTACTACCACCACCACTACTACTACTACTACTACCACTACTACTACTACTACTACTACTACCACCACTACTACCACTACTACTACTACTACTACCACTACTACTACTACTACTACTACCACTAATGCTACTACTACTACTGTTACTACTACCACCACTACTACTACCACTACTACTACCACTACTACCACTACTACTACTACCACTACTACTACTGCTACTACTATCGTTACTATTACTACTACTACTACTGCTACTACCACTACTACCACTACTACTGCTGCTACTACTACTACCACTACTACTACTACCACTACTACCACTACTACTACCACTACTACTACCACTACTACCACTACTACTACCACTACTACTGCTACTACTACCACTACTACTACTACTACTACTACCACTACTACTACTACTACTACCACTACTACCACTACTACTACTACCACTACTACTACTACCACTACTACTACTACTACCACTACTACCACTACTACTACTACTACTACTACTACCACTACTACTACTACTACTACCACTACTACCACTACTACTACTACTACTACCACTACTACCACTACTACTATTACCACTACTACTACTACCACTACTACTACTACTACTACCACTACTACCACTACTACTACTACTACCACTACTACTGCTACTACTACCACTACTACTACCACTACTACTACCACTACTACTACTACTACTACCACTACTACCACTACTACTACCACTACTACCACTACTACCACTACTACTACCACTACTACCACTACTACTACTACCACTACTACCACTACTACTACTACTACCACTACCACTAATACCACTACTACCACTACTACTGCTACTACCACTACTACCACTACTACTACTACTACCACTACTACTACTACTACTACCACTACTACTACTACCACCACTACTACTACTACTACTACCACTACTACTACTACTACTACTACCACTACTACTACTACTACTACTACCACTACTACTACTACTACTGCTACTACCACTACTACCACTACTACTACTACTACTACCACCACTACTACTACTAGTACTACTACTACTACTACCACCACTACTACTACTACCACCACCACTACTACTACTACTACTACCACTACTACTACTACTACTACTACCACCACTACTACCACTACTACTACTACTACTACTACCACTACTACTACTAATACTACTACCACTACTGCTACTACCACTACTACTACCACTACTACCACTACTACCACTACCACTACTACTACCACCACTACTACTACCACTACTACTACCACTACTACCACTACTACCACTACCACTACTACTACTACCACTACTACTACTGCTACTACTATCGTTACTACTACTACTACTACTACTGCTACTACCACTACTACCACTACTACTGCTGCTACTACTACTACCACTACTACCACTACTACTACTACTACCACTACCACTACTACCACTACTACTACCACTGCTACTACTACTACTACTACTACTGCTACTACTGCCGTTACTACTACTACTACTACTACTGTTACTACCACTACGACTACTACCACCTTTACTACGACTACTACTACTATTACTACTACTGCTGCTACTACTGTTAGTAGTACTGCTACTACTAATGTTACTACTACTACTACTGTTACTACTACTACTACTACTACTGCAGCTACTACTGCTGTTACTACTACTACTACCACCACTACTACCACTACTGTTACTACTACTACTACTACTATTACTACTGTTACTACTACTACTACTACTACTACTGCTGCTGTTACTACTACTACTACTACTACTACTGTTACTACTACTACGACTACTACCACCTTTACTACGACTACTACTACTACTGTTACTACTGCTACTACTACTACTGCTGTTACTGTTACTACTACTACTGCTACTACTGTTAGTAGTACTGCTACTACTAATGTTACTACTACTACTACCGCTACTACTGCTGTTACTACTACTACTACTACCACCACTACTGTTACTGCTACTACTGTTACTACTACTACTACTACTACTGTTACTACTACTACTACTACTGTTACTACTACTGTTACTACTACTACTGTTACTAATACTACTACTGCTGTTACTGTTACTACTACTACTGCTACTTCTACCTTTTGGTGCTGCCTTTAGGGGGCGCCACAGCGGATCATCCGTTTCCATCTCTTCCTGTCCTCTGCATCTTCCTCTGTCACACCAGCCACCTGCATATCCTCCCTCACCACATCCATAAACCTCCTCTTTGACCTTCCTCTTCTCCTCTTCCCTGGCAGCTCCATATTCAGCATCCTTCTCCCAGTATACCCAGCATCTCTCCTCCACACATGTCCAAACCATCTCAATCTTGTCTCTCTTGCTTTGTCTCCAAACCGTCCAACCTGAGTTGTCCCTCTAATATACTCGTTCCTAATCCTGTCCTTCTTCATCACTCCCAATGGAAATCTTATCATCTTCATCTCTGCCACCTCCACCTCCACCTCCTGTCTTTTCATCAGTACCACTGTCTCCAAACCATACAACATAGCTGGTCTCACTACCATCTTGTAAACCTTCCCTTTAACTCTTGCTGGTACCCTTCTGTCACACATCACTCCTGACACTCCTCTCTTCTGCACTCCCCGTTACTTTGGACAGTTGACCCCAAGTATTTCAACTCATCCACCTTCATCACCTTTACTTCTTGCATCCTCACCATTCCGCTGTCCTCCCTGTCATTCACGCATATGTAATTTGACCATATTACGCCAATTCTTGCCTCCTTCATTGGCTTCCTATCATGTTGGATCATCTTCAAGGTGCTTCTGCTGACTTATAAAACCCTAAAAGGGCCTTGCCCCATCTTACCTGTCTGATCTCCTTAATTTCTCCTTAATTCCAGCTGTTGTGACATTGACGAGACATTTCTTTTTTGGGGGGCGGGGCTTTTTCTCCCTTTTTCTCCCCAATTGTACTTGGCCAATTACCCCACTCTTCCAAACCCTCTCGGTCGCTGCTCCACCACCTCTGCCGATCCGGGGGGGGGGGGGGGGCTGCAGACTACAACATGCCTCCTTTGATACATTTGGAGTCGCCAGCTGCTTCTTTTCACCTGACAGTGAGGCGTTTCACCAGGGGGACGTAGCACGTCGGAGGATCATGCTATTCCCCCCAGTTCCCCCTCCCCCCTGAACAGGCGCCTCGACCAACCAGAGGGGGTGCCAGCTCAGCGACCAGGATGCATACCCACATCCGGGTTCCCACCCGCAGATATGGCCAATTGTGTCTGAAGGGATGCCTTACCAAGCCGGAGGTAACGCGGGGATTCGAACCGGCGATCCCCGTGTTGGTAGGCAATGGAATAGACTGCTACGCCATCCGAATGCCCTTGACAAGACATTTCTGCTGTATTCAATCTTCCTGAAGACAAAATAAATCCTGTTGTTAAGTATACTGACTATGCTATTGCCTGAAGAACATGTGCATCATCATGCGTGTGAATGTGAGCAGCTTTTATAGCCTGTCTGTCAGCATCTAACCTGACTCAGCATGCCCAGGTCTACCGAAGACAGCATCTAACCTGACTCAGCATGGCCAGGCCTACCGAAGACAGCATCTAACCTGACTCAGCATGGCCAGGCCTACCGAAGACAGCATCTAACCTGACTCAGCATGCCCAGGTCTACCGAAGACATCTAACCTGACTCAGCATGCCCAGGTCTACCGAAGACAGCATCTAACCTGACTCAGCATGGCCAGGCCTACCGAAGACATCTAACCTGACTCAGCATGGCCAGGCCTACCGAAGACATCTAACCTGTCTCAGCATGGCATGCCCAGGCCTGCCGAAGACAACATCTAACCTGACTCAGCATGCCCAGGTCTACCGAAGACAGCATCTAACCTGACTCAGCATGGCCAGGCCTACCGAAGACAGCATCTAACCTGACTCAGCATGCCCAGGTCTACCGAAGACATCTAACCTGACTCAGCATGGCCAGGCCTACCGAAGACAGCATCTAACCTGACTCAGCATGCCCAGGCCTACCGAAGACATCTAACCTGTCTCAGCATGGCATGCCCAGGCCTGCCGAAGACAACATCTAACCTGACTCAGCATGCCCAGGCCTGCTGAAGACAGCATCTAACCTGACTCAGCATGCCCAGGCCTGCAGAAGACAGCATCTAACCTTACTCAGTATGCCCAGGCCTGCAGAAGAAAGCATCTAACCTGACTCAGTATGCCCAGGCCTGCCGAAGACAGCATCTAACCTGACTCAGTATGCCCAGGTATGCCGAAGACAGCATCTAACCTGACTCAGCATGCCCAGGCCTGCAGAAGACAGCATCTAACCTGACTCAGTATGCCCAGGCCTGCAGAAGACAGCATCTAACCTGACTCAGTATGCCCAGGCCTGCAGAAGACAGCATCTAACCTGACTCAGCATGCCCAGGCCTGCCGAAGACAACATCTAACCTGACTCAGCATGCCCAGGCCTGCAGAAGACAACATCTAACCTGACTCAGCATGCCCAGGCCTGCAGAAGACAACATCTAACCTGACTCAGCATGCCCAGGCCTGCAGAAGACAACATCTAACCTGACTCAGCATGCCCAGGCCTGCTGAAGACAGCATCTAACCTGACTCAGCATGCCCAGGTCTACCGAAGACAACATCTAACCTGACTCAGCATGCCCAGGCCTACCGAAGACATCTAACCTGACTCAGTATGCCCAGGCCTACCGAAGACAGCATCTAACCTGACTCAGCATGCCCAGGCCTGCAGAAGACAACATCTAACCTGACTCAGCATGCCCAGGCCTGCAGAAGACAACATCTAACCTGACTCCGCATGCCCAGGCCTACTGAAGACAACATCTAACCTAACTCAGCATGCCCAGGCCTGCCGAAGACAGCATCTAACCTGACTCAGTATGCCCAGGCCTACCGAAGACATCTAACCTGACTCAGTATGCCCAGGCCTGCCGAAGACAACATCTAACTTGACTCAGCATGCCCAGGCCTGCAGAAGACAACATCTAACCTGACTCAGCATGCCCAGGCCTGCCGAAGACAGCATCTAACCTGACTCAGCATGCCCAGGCCTGCCGAAGACAACACCTAACCTGACTCAGTATGCCCAGGCCTGCCGAAGACAGCATCTAACCTGACTCAGTATGCCCAGGCCTGCTGAAGACAACACCTAACCTGACTCAGTATGCCCAGGCCTGCCGAAGACAACATCTAACCTGACTCCGCATGCCCAGGCCTACCGAAGACAACATCTAACCTGACTCAGCATGCCCAGGCCTGCCGAAGACAGCATCTAACCTGACTCAGCATGCCCAGGCCTGCCGAAGACAACATCTAACCTGACTCAGCATGCCCAGGCCTACCGAAGACAACATCTAACCTGACTCAGCATGCCCAGGCCTGCCGAAGACAGCATCTAACCTGACTCAGTATGCCCAGGCCTACCGAAGACAACATCTAACCTGACTCCGCATGCCCAGGCCTACCGAAGACAACATCTAACCTGACTCAGCATGCCCAGGCCTGCCGAAGACAGCATCTAACCTGACTCAGTATGCCCAGGCCTACCGAAGACAGCATCTAACCTGACTCAGCATGCCAGGCCTGCAGAAGACATCTAACCTGACTCAGTATGCCCAGGCATGCCGAAGACAACATCGGCATAGCACCTACACTGAGTGTGCGAGGGTGCGAGTGGGTAAGGGTACGAGTACCCAGGCAGGCTTGGACTGACCAAAACAGCTTGCTTTGTGGGCAGTATACTAGTAGACTTAAAAACCCAGCCACTGAGGACGCACAAGCCAGTGCATCCTTAGTGCCGGTCCCAAGCCCGGACAAATGGGGAGGGTTGCGTCAGGAAGGGCGTAAAATTTTTGCCAAATCAAATATGCGGATCATAAATAAGACCGGACGATCCGCTGTGGCGACCCCTAACGGGAGCAGCCGAAAGTAGTAGTAGTAGTAGTAGATACTAGTAGACTTAAAATATGATGAGAAATCACAAAAATAGGTTATCTCTACAAACCGGTATGTGATGGGAAAATGTTAAGGTGATTTTCATGATCAGCAGCCCAAAATTCCTAAATTACACCCAAAAGTGTTCAGGAAGCAAAATCTGAGTTGTCCAGTGTTACAACTTGCCATTGGTAAGTTGTTTCCTGTGTGTGTGTGTATGCTTGTGATACCCTAATAACTCTCAGCTTACACTGTATGAAGGACACTAATTTAAATCTTTTTAAATGTCTTTCAGAAAATGCGATGGAAAATGAGTGTCAAGAGCAACAGGGCTGTGCAAGAAGCTGGTGGGGCACCTCCCCCACGGTTGGAAGAAGAAGAAGGCAGCAATGACTGAGACACAGAGGGAGCTCTTCCTGAGCACAGCCTCACAACTGAGTGCCCAACAAGGTGGGGATCCAAAGAAATGATGATTACAGGAGTGCTTGAACAGACCAAGGCCATGTCCCAGGTATTGTCAGGCAGGGGAGGATCTACAGGGCGGCAAGGGGTGGCAGCTGCCACCTCTGGGACACAGTCTTGCCACCCCTGTTGCCACCCCATTTATAAATCAGATAATATGTTTTTTAAGTATATTTTATGTACATGCATGGTGAAGGTCGATGAGACCCGCCCCAAACTCATCTCAAACAGAAGTCGCCGATTTAGAATCCCCCTCCCCCTCACAGGCGCGGATCTACAGGGTGGCAAGGGGTGGCAGCTGCCACCTCTGGGACTCAGTCTTGCCACCCCTTTGCCACCCAAGGAAAAAATCTCTAGATCCACCACTGTTGTCAGGCGATGGAAATGCACACCCCCTCATCCGGGCTTGGCAGGATATTGACGTGTTAGAGTCCATTAACAAGGCGCCACATCCTCTGCAGGAACTTGCTGATGCTCTTTCTGGAGAGGAGTACGTCAGCATCTCCTACCCCAAGCCAGGTGTCCATCTTCTGGCCACATCAGTCCTGGCTGATGGTGATGAGGACACTGACCTGTCTAGGTCGATTAAAACCAAGGTCCTTGCATACCTCAATGACAATGTAGAGACCCTGACACCACGGAGTTTTTGGACGCCGCGTCATTTGTGGACCCGAGGTTCAGAACACAGTACTTTAGTGCAGACCACTTCCGTACCATTGAGACCCGACTGAAGACTGAAATGGAACAGTCAGCAATAACCAAATTAAGATAATGTCTAATACTACTACTACTACTACTAATAAGAATAATACTAATAATACTAATGATAAATTGCCCTGGCAGCCTGTCCAGGGTGTCTCCCCACCTGCCGCCCAATGACTGCTGGGATAGGCTCCAGCATCCCCGTGACCCAGAGATCAGGATAAACAGTTGGGGTAATGGATAATACTAATGTTTGGTAACACTTTAGTATGGGGAACATATTCTAAGTAACAAAACTTAATTACTAGTGAATTAGTAATGATCAAGATGTCACTTTAGTATGGGGAACATATTCTAAGTAACAAAACTTAATTACTAGTGAATTAGTAATGATCAGGATGTCACTTTAGTATGGGGAACATATTCTAAGTAACAAAAACTTAATTACTAGTGAATTAGTAATGATCAAGATGTCACTTTAGTATGGGGAACATATTCTAAGTAACAAAACTTAATTACTAGTGAATTAGTAATGATCAAGATGTCACTTTAGTATGGGGAACATATTCTAAGTAACAAAAACTTAATTACTAGTGAATTAGTAATGATCAGGATGTCACTTTAGTATGGGGAACATATTCTAAGTAACAAAACCTTAATTACTAGTGAATTAGTAATGATCAAGATGTCACTTTAGTATGGGGAACATATTCTAAGTAACAAAACCTTAATTACTAGTGAATTAGTAATGATCAAGATGTCACTTTAGTATGGGGAACATATTCTAAGTAAGAAAAACTTAATTACTAGTGAATTAGTAATGATCAAGATGTCACTTTATTATGGGGAACATATTCTAAGTAACAAAACCTTAATTACTAGTGAATTAGTAATGATCAAGATGTCACTTTAGTATGGGGAACATATTCTAAGTAACAAAACCTTAATTACTAGTGAATTAGTAATGATCAAGATGTCACTTTAGTATGGGGAACATATTCTAAGTAAGAAAAACTTAATTACTAGTGAATTAGTAATCATCAAGATGTCACTTTAGTATGGGGAACATATTCTAAGTAACAAAACCTTAATTTAGAGTAATTTAACACTATGAACACGTGTAGTTGTGTGTGTTGTTATGTAAGAACAGACCATATTCATTAAGTGTTAGTAAGGGAGAATAACTCTTCTTGTGGTACTACCACCTTATAAAGTCCATACTAAGCAAAGCATAGTGAGATGGTACTACTAATAAGCAATACT